>NC_035448.2:10246950-10350426 GCF_002127325.2 Helianthus annuus | reverse complement strand
AGTTTCCATATCCTTTGCAACGTCTATCTCTGATTAAGCTCATGCTATAATTGTAAAGACGCGTCCTTTGATCATGATGCTAAGAGCGGATCTTGCTAGATGTTCCTGCAAAATAACAATAAATTCAAGGAGGGTAACTGTTAGCATAAGGATCCTATAATGGTCCATGATCCTGATCCCGAAGTCCTGCCGAGGATCACTATCTGCTAAAGAAACAAGGATCACTGGTGAGGATCACAAGTAAGGATCACGTGTATAAAAATCCAGCCCTAACAATTGCCCCCAAAATATAAGGAGTGATTTTGTAAATAAATGAGTTATATTTTGCTTTGATCTTATCTGCAACAAACAACTCGGATAACTAGCCGTTAATCTCGAACTAGCCGTTGCAACCTTTATGTCATTGAGGTGACATCCCTGCAAATCATGATTATAAATAGGAGATAGGGTTAGGATCAATCTGCATTTTAATTCAAGATATACTCCCTTTATAATCTCAACCGAAGATCAATCAGGTATTCTCTTCTTTTCTTTCCTCTCTTGCTCTGTTTTTCTGCTTTTACCCTGCCAAGAGTATGTTGCTCCGAAATTCCCCTCACAAGGATCACAAGAAGAGCAGTCCCCTGAAAAGCTAAGGGATCGTCAAAGACTCTCCTACGGAGAGGTGCTGCTTCACTGATGCTCATGTTGATAGGATCCGTCACTGTTTTCCGTCTTCAAGTCTTTTACTTCCACCGCTCTGAGTGATTTCGTTTCCGATGCCTGGGTGGCCTTTCCTGCAACTCCGTTTACCATAGGATATTCATATCCTTTTCCAGCCTTCACCCAATCCTTCTTTTCTCTGACCGGCATGTCCTATATCCAAGCCATGCCGATGATCTGGAGGGTTCTGTGTACCCTTGAGAGGATCATTGAGCAGGAGGGGATTAACTTAGGGATGTCGGAGCTGGCCGAGCTATATGATCTTACCACGTTTGGTTCTTGTCGGTACTTGTTGAAACGGAAAGCTGGAGAGGATCACCCTGTTTTTAAGGTCACAAAAAATGATACCAACTGGAAGCGACGATTCTTCTTTGTTAGGAGAGATACCATCCCTAACGGGGAGGATCTGCCCAAGGAGTGGGCTACCCATGGTAGGATAGAGGATCATGGAAGGATCACTATCAGACTTGTCTCTCATGATGAGGATCACTAATGTTTTCTTTGTCTTTTGTGCAGCCATATCCGTTGCTCATCTCAAGTTAACTCCTGCTGCAAGAGAAAGAGTTTTAGCTTTCAAAAAGCTTGATCCTGAGACCAGAAGTTTTCAAGTCACCGTCCAAGATTCACAAGAAGTATCCTCCGCATCTGCCAGTATGTCAAGTAAGTATCCTTATTAAAAAGTAAGTTATATGTAAGACTGTTTAGTTAGTAAGGGAACTTATCTTGTTTTGATTGTGTAGGCGCTGGGAAACCTGCTAAGTCTGCCAAGTCTGCCTCCAAGTTCGGGATTGATGAACTTGCCAATGTCAAGTCTTCAAGAAAGAAGACCCCTGCTGCTAGTCCCTCTGCTTCTGCCCCTAAAGCTCCTATTAGGGGTAAGGGAAAGAAGAGAAAGGCTTCTGAGGATCTTCAAGGATTTCCCCTGATCCGCCAGCAGTTTCTTGATTCTGTCAACGAGGTTAGGATCACTGCCCCTGTTGGTTATCCTGATGGTTTTTGAGGATCACCTGTGTCTGACGTCATATCTTGTTGTTTTTGCAGAAATTTACTGAAATAGAGACTTATGTTAACCACGTTGAAGATCAAGATCGCCAAATTGCCGACCTCCAACAGATGGGTGTGCTGAAGGATCTCAAGATAGCTGATCTTGAGAAGGAGCTCCGGGCTACCAAGGATGAAGCTGTCAAAGCATTGATCATGTTTGACTACGAGAAGCATGATATCACCCAGGATGCTAAGGTCTCTGCTGCGATAACCATGTATAAGATCCAGCTGCAAATGGCTGCGGAGGCTCAGGATCCTTCCTTTGACAAAGGCACATGGGACGTGGAAGGTTGGAAGGCAAGGCTGGCAGAGTTGGAGGATGATGATGATGCTGAGGATATCCCTATGCTTGAAGGTGGTGATGCTGGCAAGGATCAGGGGGAAGCAAGTGGAGCTGGTGGTGATGGTGCAGCGAAGGTTTGAGCTGCAGGATTGGGCAATGATGGAAATTTCTAGACATAGCTGTTTTGGTCAAAAATCACACAAGGATAATGTAACCAAACTTTATGTAAACGGGGTATGATGCTTGGTTAATTATGAAAGTAAAGGATCACTTCTGTGATAAAGATGCAAAGACACAATGATTTATACGAGGAAAAAGCCCTTGATCAATGTATGATCTCCGGCATAAAAAACCTCGGGTGATGGCAACTACCGATCACCAACTTCAATATAAGAAAAATATAGTTACAACTTTGGATGATAATGAGCTGAGTACAAGGATCACTATTGCTTCGGGTGTCTAAGTGTGTGAGAGTTGCGTTGTCTGTCGTGTGTCCTCTTCCAAATGATGGAGAGTGGTATTTATACAAGTGTAGGTGACCTATTTTAGGTAAAAGGACTAATTATCAGCTCATTACCCCTTTAGAAATAAAAGACAATCTAGCCTAAATTGCCGCCCATACATCAAGCCAAGTTTCCATATCCTGTGCAACGTCTATCTCTGATTATGCTCCTGCCATAATTGTGAAGACGCGTCCCTTGATCATGATGCTAAGAGCGTATCCTGCTAGATATTCCTGCAAAATAACATTGCATTAAGTGAAGGTGACCGTTAGCATGAGGATCCTTTGATGGTCCATGATCCTGATCCTGAAGTCCTGCTGAGGATCACTGTCTGCCAAAGAAACAAGGATCACTGGTTAGGATCACGTGTAAGGATCACCTATAATAAAAATCCAGCCCTAACAATTGCCCCCAAAATATAAGGAGTTTATTGTAAATTAATGAGTTGTATTTTGATCTTATCTCCAACGGGTAACTCCGAATAACTAGCCGTTAATATCGAACTAGCCGTTGCGATCATTACGTCATAGATGTGACAATCCCTGCAAATCATGATTATAAATAGGAGATAGGGTTGGGATCACTCTGCATTTAAATTCGAGATATCTTCCCTTTATAATCGCTGCCGAAGATCGATCAGGTATTCTCTTTTCTTCTCTTGCTCTGTTTTTCTGCTGTGAGAATGTTGCTACGAAACTCTCCCCATAAGGATCACGAGAAGAGCAGTCCCCTGAAAAGCCAAGGGATCATTAAGGATTCTCCTACGGAGAGATGTTGCTTTACCGATGCTCATGTAGATAGGATTCGTCATTGTTTCCCGGCGGATGCTGTTTTCAAATCCTTCACATCCACTGCTTTGAGTGACTTTGTTTCAGACACCTGGGTGATCTTTCCTGCAACTCCATTTACCATAGGATATTCGTATCCTTTTCCGGCCTTCACCCAATCTTTCTTTTCTTTGACCGGCATATCTTATATCCAAGCTATGCCGATGATTTGGAGGGTCTTGTATACCTTCGAGAGGATCATCGAGCAGGAGGGGATTGATTTAGGGATGGCAGAGCTGGCCGCGCTTTATGATCTTACCACGTTTGGTTCTCATCGATATTTGTTGAAACGGAAGGCCGGGGAGGATCACCCTGTTATGAAAGTTACCAAAAATGACGCAAATTGGAAGCGTCGTTTCTTCTTTGTGAGAAGGGATTCCCTCCCTAATGGGAATGATCTGCCCAAGGAGTGGGCCACTCATGGTAGGGTAGAGGATCCTCGAAGGATCACTATCAGTCTTGTCTCATATGATGAAGATCACTTATGTCTTTTTTCCTTTGTTTTTTGTGCAGCTATTTTCGTTGCTCACCTAAAATTGACCCCTGCTGCAAGAGAAAGAGTGTTAGCTTTTAAAAAGCTTGATCCTGAGATCAGAAGTTTTCAAGTCACCATCCAAGATTCTCAAGAAGTATCCTCCGCATCTGCCACAATGTCAAGTAAGTATCCTTACCAAAAAGTAAGTTCTATGCAAAAATATTAAATAAGTTAGGGGACTTATCTTGTTTTGATTGTGTAGGTGCTGGGAAATCTGCTAAGTCTGCCAAGTCTGCCTCCTTGTTTGGGATTGATGATCTTGCCAACGTCAAGTCTTCGAAGAAGAAGACTTCTGTTGCTAGTCCTTCTGCTTCAGCTCCTAAATTACCCATTAGGGGTAAGGGAAAGAAGAGGAAGGTTTCTGAGGATCTTCAAGGATTTCCCCTAATTCGCCAACAGTTTCTTGATTCTGTCAACGAGGTTAGGATCACTGCCCCTGTTGGTTATCCAGATGGTTTTTGAGGATCACCCGTGTCTGACGTCATATCCTGTTGTTTTTGCAGAAACTTACTGAAATAGGATCTTATGTTAGCCACGTTGAAGATCAGGATCGCCAGATTGCCGACCTTCAACAGATGGGTGTGCTGAAGGATCTCAAGATCGCTGATCTTGAGAAGGAGATCCGGGCTGTTAAGGATGAGGCTGTCAAAGCATTGATCAAGTTTGATTATGAGAAGCATGACATTACTCAGGACGCTAAAGTCTCTGCCGCGATAGCTATGTACAAGATACAACTGCAGATGGCTACGGAGGCTCAGGATCCTTCCTTTGATAAGAGCACATGGGATGTTGAAGGCTGGAAAGCAAGGCTAGCAGAGTTGGAGGATGACGATGATGCTGAGGATATCCCTATGCTCGAAGGTGGAGATGCTGGTAAGGATCAGGGGGAGGCAAGTGGAGCTGGTGGTGATGGTGCAGCGAAGGTTTGAGCTGCAAGATTGGGCGATGATGGAAACTTCTAGACATAGCCGGAGCCCAGTTTTTTTGAATTTTGATAGTAGTTTGTGGTATTTGAAACAATTAGGGTCTGTAATCTCCGAACAATAGTTTTTAGGGTTGAGGATCCTGGATCCTTCGAACAATAGGTAGGATTACAAAAGGTGGAGGGATCCTCTGTTTGGGGGATGAAGCCTTTGTGATCCTGCCGCTTTTAATTTCCTGCACAATGCTAAGACCGCATAGACAATGGACACCCTTTGCCAACCCATGTGGACGGGCCACGTTTTGCTGGTAGAAACGTGGGTTGGCAATTTTGACAACTTTTTGCAAGGGTTAAAGATCCTTTTGCTAATAATATAACCTTAATCTTTCTGGCTTATCCTGTGTTGTTATCCTTTGTTTTTAGTTTCCAATTGTTTTAGAAATATATTTGTAACAATAATTAAGCAAACCATGTTCAAGAGATATAGGATATGATCCTGGATCAAATATCCTATAATCGAAAATTTTCAAGGAAGTTTATTTTAAGGATCATAGGTTCAGTTGTCAAGGTCTAAAGGTTTTTCAAATGAATAATGAAATTAAAAATAGTTAAGGATCATACCTGAGGATCCGAGTTAGGATCCTAACCTTTAATCGGGATAACCATAAGTAAAACTTTAATGGATGATAAGGATTAAGGATCCTTATTTGTTTAACTTCGAGAACCTGAAAAATGGAACATATCTTGGGACTAAGCCAATGTAAGAGATAAATTAGTAGCTGGGGACATGCCCAAAGGATAACTGAGGATGATCCCGGAGGATCACTGGGGACAAGCCTAAAGGATAACTGGGGACAAGCCCAAAGGATCGTATGTAAACTGGAGTATGGCCCTTTCTGGCGACTATCCAAACTTAGTGACATGAAAATGTCAAAACCTTAGCTAACGTGAAAACGTTAGAAACCTTAGGAACGGATGTATGGTACGTCTACCATTATACGTAGGATCCTAAATATAGCCAGTACGATGAGGTTGTCAGCCCCGGAAGTGGGTACTGGTCCCAAAGACGTGAACTATATCAGGATCATCGTGCGCTGCTGGCGGAAACTGGGGATAATCCCAAGGATAACTGGGGTTGGACCCAAGAATCTGCGGTGCTTTTGAAGATCTTTGACGATATGCTGAAGATACCTGAACTATCATAACTCAAATGTTTCGTGAGTAGAGGATGAAGGATACATGATCCTTATCCTTAGGTAAAAAGTAAGAAAATGCAATAGTTTCTAGGATAAGCATATTACCAGAGTAAGGATCCTTCCTTTTTTGGTGCTAACTTCCCGTCAGCAGGATTGATAGTATTTTGAAATGCTTTTCTCAACACCATATCTCCGACTTGGAATTTCCTTAATCTGACATTTTTGTTGTAGGCACCAGCCATTCTTTGTTGGTAGCTTGCCATCCTTATCCTAGCTAGATCCCTGATTTCTTCAATAGTATCCAAATCCTGAGCTAGAATTGTAGCATTTTCTTCAGGATCACGAGCACTTGTTCTAGCAGTTGGGATCACCATTTCTGTTGGGATCACTGCTTCTGCCCCAAATACTAAAGAGAAAGGTGTTTGACCAGTAGCATTCTTGGGAGTTGTTCTATCAGCCCATAGCACATAAGGTAACTCCTCTGCCCATTTCCCCTTCTTGGATCCTAGCTTCTTCTTCAGATTGTTGATGATGATCTTGTTGGATGATTCTGCTTGACCATTGGCTTGTGGATGAACTGGTGTTGATGTTATCATCTTGATTCCCCAACTGTCACAAAAGTTAGTGGTTCTGCTTCCAATGAATTGGGAGCCATTATCACATACAATTTCAGAGGGAATGCCAAATCTAGTTATAATATTTCTTTTGATGAAGGATATGACTTCCTTTTCTCTGACTTGGGCGAAGGCTTCAGCTTCTATCCATTTAGAAAAATAGTCAGTCATGGCAAGCATAAATACTTTTCCACCAGGTGCTTTAGGAAGCTTGCCCACTATATCCATTCCCCATCTCATGAATGGCCAAGAGGATGGTATAGGGTGTAGCAGTTCAGCTGGTTGATGAAGGATATTGCTGTGTCTTTGACAAGGATCACATTTCCTAGCATATTCTACAGCATCCCTTTTCATGGTTGGCCAGTAGTATCCTGTTCTAAGGATCCTTGAGAATAATGCCCTGCCCCCAGTGTGGTTTCCACAATCTCCTTCATGGAAGTCTCTCAACACTTCTTCAATTTCAGGATCCTCAATACATCTTAAGTATGGTCCTGCAAGGGATCGTTTATATAGCACATTATTTAAGATTGTAAATTGAGATACCTTGATCCGGAAAGCTCTAGGATTTTCTCCCATTGGAATCTCTCCGTTTTGCAAGTATTTCATGATTGGTGAGACCCATGATCCTGAATAAGATTGAGCTTCTTCACTAGGGATTATTGCAGTATCCTCTTCTATTTCCATGGCCACTTGATTTTCAATAGCAGGAGCCAGGATATGGGTGATAGGGATACTTATGTCTCCTGGAATTTTTAAGGATGATCCTAAGTTGGCCAATGCATCAGCTTCCGTGTTATCCTCCCTTGGTACCTGTGTTAAGCTGAAAGAAACAAAAGAGAGTGCCAATTCTTTGACTATCTCTAAATATTTGGTTAGTTTTTCACCTTTAACAGCATAGGATCCGTTAAAGTGATTGGTGATCAATAATGAGTCTACATATACTTTAAGATATTTTACCCCCATATCCTTAGCAATTTGCAAGCCAGCAATCAAGGCTTCATACTCAGCCTCATTGTTAGTTGCTTGGAACTCACAGGCTATGGAGTGGGGTATTATGTCCCCCTGTGGCGATTTTAGTAGGATCCCGAGCCCTGTGCCCTTGACATTTGAGGATCCGTCAGTGTGTAATATCCAAGGATCCTTGGTTTCATCCAGCTGCTGGACCTCCAATTCTGCTTCTTTTGGTAGATCACTACTGAAATCAGCCACAAAGTCGGCTAAGGCTTGTGATTTAATGGCTATTCTTGGTTCATATCTTATATCATGGGCACTAAGCTTCACTGCCCACTTAGCCATTCTCCTTGACATCTCCGGTTTCCTGAGGACATTCTTAATTGGAAAATTAGTTTTAACAACAATAGTATGGGTTTCAAAATAATGCCTTAACTTAGTGGATGCCATGATTAATGCAAGAATAAGTTTTTCGAGGTGTGAGTACCTGGATTCGGCATCAAGTAGACTTTTACTTACATAGTAGATAGGATATTGTGTACCTTCGTGATCCTTGACAAGGACAGCACTTACAGCGGTTGAGGATACCGCCAGGTATAAGGATAACACATCTCCTTTTTCCGGTTTTGCTAATGCTGGTGCTGAGGACATATATTCTTTAAGGGCTTGTAAAGCGTTCTCATGCTTTTCAGTCCATTCAAACTTCTTATTCTTCCTTAGGATATCGTAAAATTCTTTGCATTTTTCTGAGGATTTCGATATGAACCTGTTCAGAGCTGCTATCCTGCCTGTCAGTCTTTGAACATCCTTGGCATTGGCAGGAGATTCGATATTTACTAATGCTTTGATTTGTTCCGGGCTTGCTTCAATGCCCCTCTGAGTTACCATGTATCCTAGGAACTTTCCTGCCTTAACACCAAAATGGCATTTTGAAGGATTAAGTTTCATGTTGTAATTATCAAGGATATCGAATGCTTCTTCCAAGTCCCTTAGGTGATCCTCAGCTTTCTTTGACTTGACCACCATATCATCTATGTACACCTCCATAGTTTTTCCAATTTGATCTTTGAACATCATATTTACCAGCCTTTGATATGTTGCACCTGCATTTCTTAGTCCAAAAGGCATGGCAATATAACAATATAAACCGGTTGGGGTCATAAAGGCTGTATCCTCTTGGTCAGATGATTCCATCTGAATTTGTTGGAATCCAGATGATGCATCCATAAAGGTCAATAGTTCATGCCCCGCCGTTGCATCCACCATGGAGTCAATGTGGGGTAATGGGAAAGGATCCTTGGGACATGCCTTATTCAAATCAGTGAAATCGACACATACCCTCCACTTTCCATTTTTCTTTTGGACAACAACCACATTGGCTAACCATTTTGGATATTTTACTTCTCTGATCATACCTGCTCGAAGTAGTTTCTCTACTTCTTCTTGGATAATGGCATTCCTTTCTGGTGCAAACTTCCTCCTTTTTTGATGGATTGGTTTGATAGACCTGTCAATGCCAAGTTTGTGAGTAATAATATCCTTAGATATACCTGTCATGTCTTCATGTTTCCAAGCAAAGGTGGATTTTCGTCTTTTGAGGAAGGATAGTAAATCTTCTTTCATCTTGCCAAGGATCCCTGACCCGATATAGATTTTTGACTCAGGATCACTAGGATCCAAAAGGGTTTCGTCCACATCCTGTTCCCTTGCCTCCAAGACGTTCCTCGGAGGATACTGTAATTGCTATTGCTCCCTTGGCTTCGAGGTTGGCTTCATAGATGAGGTATAACAATCCTTAGCCTCCTGCTGATCACTGTCGATCTTGATTATCCCCCATGGGCTAGGGAGCTTCACACATTGATGGTAGGTGGATGGGACTGCTTTCATATCGTGTATCCACGGCCTGCCAAGGATAACGTTGCAACAAGATAAACAGTCAATAACATAAAATTTCTGATAATTATGTAATCCTTCCACGTAGATTGGGAGTTTGATGTCCCCCAGAGTTTTCTTCGTTTCTCCACTGAATCCTACAAGCACGGAGGATCTCGGTGTGATGTCTGATTCTGGGATACCCATTTTCTTCAGAACATCAAGCTGGATAATGTTCACTGAGCTTCCTCCATCGATAAGGATCCTGCGGACAAAATGGTTAGAGATAAAGAGAGTAATAACTAAACTATCATGATGAGGATCCTGAATGTTAATGCGATCATCCTCATCAAATGTTATCGTCTTCCCTTCTGAAACACTTGATGTTCTAATAGGCCTCTCTCCATTATCCATTTTTGATTCTTTTGCATGTCTTTTGGCCGCCGAGAAGGATGTACCACAGATGTCTGATCCTCCGGATATAAAGTTGATCACTTGTGCATTTGCCGGAGGTGCTGGAGCTTTTTCGGGGATCCTTTCAGGATCCTGGGTCCTTTGCTTTTTTCTCCCCAGCAATTCTTTTAGATGCCCCTTGCTTAGCAGGTATCCAATTTCTTTTCTTAAGGCTATGCAATCTTCAGTTAGATGCCCGAAATCCTCGTGGTATGCACACCATTTTGACTTGTCTTTAGTCCCGGATGGTTTATCATTCTTCCTGGGCCACCTAGCTTTTTCACCTAGGTTCTGCATTGCAAGGATCAGTTCATGATTATCAACAGAAAAACAATATTCTGAGATTGGAGGATATTCTTCATCATCCTCTTCCTGGTCAACAGCATGCACATTCTTATTTTCATTTCTATGGTAGGATTTGAATTTGTTGCTCTTGAAGGAGGATCCTTGCTTATCTTGTTTTGAAGATCCTACTTGTCTCTCCTGGATCCTCTTGTCATCCTCTAGCCGGATGAACCTGAGTGCCCGAGTTCTTACTTCATCGAAGTTCCTGCATGGTGTCATAACAAGATCATCATAGAATAATGAATCCTTAAGCAGTCCCATCTTGAAGGCTTCTACAGCCGTAGCCGTATCCAAGTTGGGAATGTCCAAGGATTCTTTACTAAATTTAGTTATATAATCTCTTAATGATTCATTATGGCTTTGGGTTACCCTATATAAATCACTGGTTAATCTTTCAAATTTTCTACTACAAGAGAATTGGTTGTTGAATAAATTAACTAAATTAGCAAATGAAGTAATAGAGTAAGGGGGAAGACTTAGTAGCCATTTAAGAGCTGATCCAGTAAGAGTGGATCCAAATCCTTTACATAGGCATGCTTCCTTCAACTTTTCTGGGATAGGATTGATCTCCATCCTCTCCCTGTATTGTGCTATATGCTCCTCTGGATCCGTTGTGCCATCATACAGCTTCATGGTAGGGATATGGAACCTTTTGGGTACCTCTGCATCACAAATTGGTGGTGCAAAGCGAGATACCTTGTGGCTTCCATCTGCAATCTCTGGGATAGGCTTGACTACCCCTGGAACACTTGAGATCATATCTTTTAGCTTCTGCAACTCCCTGGCCATAGCATGATTGGTACCTGTATCCTGCATGAATCCATGGTTAGTGGTAGGATAATTATTTAAAGTGTTACCTCCCATTGGGTTCAAGTTAGGGAACCCATATTGCTGGGATTCTGGAACAACGGAGGGACCAGTGGAAGCAATGGTCTGCATTGGAATGAAGTCCCCTTGATGGACATCTAGACTTCCTGTTTGCAAACTTTTTAGGGATCCTGGTATCTGGAAGAATCCTGGTGTCTGGGATGATCCTGGAACGAAGGAGGATCCTTGAACCTGGGATGATCCTGGAACAAAGGAGGATCCTTGGCCCTGGAATGATCCTGGAACAAAGTAGGATCCTTGAAACTGCTGTGCCCCCGGATAGGCTCCCGGATTCATGAAGGATCCTAAATGCTGGGGGTAGGATCCTGCCGGCTGGAAGTGTGAGCCTAATGCCTGAGTCATTGCTGTCGATCCATGGTGCAATCCTCTTGATTCTCCCATGATTTGCACGTCTGGAATTCCTGATGGCTGAGAAGTAATCATTGGAGTATCAAAGCTCAAGGATTTGGGCATTAATGGAGAATGATCCTCTGCCGTTTTCTTCTGTCTTTTGAGATCTCCAATTTCCCTGAGGATCCTTTCATTAGTTTCATCCTGCCGCTGCATACGATCCTTCATCTGCAAAATCAAAGTAAATATATCACTAGTACTGGGAATATAAGAATTCATAGCAGAAGGAGATGGAGTTTTAGAAGTGGTAGGAGTTTGTCTCTTCTCAGCATTCTTCTGGGATCCTGCCGGTGGTGGAGGCAGAATGTTCTGGGACGAGGTGACTGCAGACATTGCCGTGGACATGTTTTTCAATGATGAAGCCATGTAATTCTTTGAAATGATTTCGAACAAAGAGGTTTTCTTATGAATGAAGCACCAATTGCCCCACGGTGGGCGCCAAACTGTTTTGGTCAAAAATCACACAAGGATAATGTAACCAAACTTTATGTAAACGGGGTATGATGCTTGGTTAATTATGAAAGTAAAGGATCACTTCTGTGATAAAGATGCAAAGACACAATGATTTATACGAGGAAAAAGCCCTTGATCAATGTATGATCTCCGGCATAAAAAACCTCGGGTGATGGCAACTACCGATCACCAACTTCAATATAAGAAAAATATAGTTACAACTTTGGATGATAATGAGCTGAGTACAAGGATCACTATTGCTTCGGGTGTCTAAGTGTGTGAGAGTTGCGTTGTCTGTCGTGTGTCCTCTTCCAAATGATGGAGAGTGGTATTTATACAAGTGTAGGTGACCTATTTTAGGTAAAAGGACTAATTATCAGCTCATTACCCCTTTAGAAATAAAAGACAATCTAGCCTAAATTGCCGCCCATACATCAAGCCAAGTTTCCATATCCTGTGCAACGTCTATCTTTGATTATGCTCCTGCCATAATTGTGAAGACGCGTCCCTTGATCATGATGCTAAGAGCGTATCCTGCTAGATATTCCTGCAAAATAACATTGCATTAAGTGAAGGTGACCGTTAGCATGAGGATCCTTTGATGGTCCATGATCCTGATCCTGAAGTCCTGCTGAGGATCACTGTCTGCCAAAGAAACAAGGATCACTGGTTAGGATCACGTGTAAGGATCACCTATAATAAAAATCCAGCCCTAACAATAGCCGGAGCCCAATTTTTAAAATTTGGTAGTGGTTTTTGTGGTTGTTGGTGTTTTCAAACAATGATGGTCTGTACTTAAACAATAGTTTTTAGGGTTAAGGATCCTGGATCCTTTGGACAATAGGTAGGATCGCAAATGGTGGAGGGATCCTCTGTTTGGGGGATGAAGCCTTTGTGATCCTGCCGCCTTTAATTTCCTGCACCTGCTAAGACCGCACAGACAATGGACACCCTTTGCCAACCCATGTGGACGGGCCACGTTTTGCTGGTAGAAATGTGGGTTGGCAATTTTGACAACTTTTTGAAAGGGTTTAAGATCCTTTTGTTAATAATATAACTTTAATCTTTCTGGCTTATCTCGTGTTGTTATCCTTTATTTATCTTTTTATTTTCCAGTTTGTTTTAGAAACATACTTGTTAGAGTAACGAGAGTTGAGCAAACCATGTTTAATAAATTTAGGATATGATCCTAGATCAAATATCCTGACACTGAAAATTTCTGAAGTAATCAATTTCAAGGATCATAGGTTTAGTTGTCAAAGTGTAAGGGTTGTTTAGTATAATCAAAATAGTCAAGGATCATACCTGAGGATCCAAATTAGGATCCTAACCTTTAATCAAGATAACCATAAGTGAAATTTTAACGGATAATAAGGATTAAGGATCCTTATTTGTTTAACTTCGAGAACCTGAAAAATGAAACATAACTTGGGACTAAGCCAATGTAAAAGATAAGTTAGTAGCTGGGGACATGCCCAAAGGATAACTGGGGATGATCCCAAAGGATCACTAGGGACAAGCCCAAAGGATAACTGGGGATGATCCCAAAGGATCACTGGGGACAAGCCCAAAGGATAACTGGGGACAAGCCCAAAGGATAACTGGGGACAAGCCCAAAGGATCGTATGTAAACTGGAGTATGGCCCTTACTGGCGACTATCCAAACTTAGTGACATGAAAATGTCAAAACCTTAGCTAACGTGAAAACGTTAGAAACCTTAGGAACGGATGTATGGTACGTCTACCATTATACGGAGGATCCTGGGTATAGCCAGTACGATGAGGTTGTCAGCCCCGGAAGTGGGTACTGGTCCCAAAGACGTGAACTATATCAGGATCATCGTGCGCTGCTGGCGGAAACTGGGGATAATCCCAAGGATAACTGGGGTTGAACCCAAGGATCTGTGGTGCTTTTGAAGATCTTTAACGATATGCTGAGGATACCTGAACTATCATAACTCAAATGGTTCGTGAGAAGAGGATGAAGGATACATGATCCTTATCCTTAGGTAAAAAGTAGGGACATGTAATAGTTTTAAGATAAGGACATTACCAGAGTAAGGATCACTGACATCACCGGGATCCTTCGAGGATACTTCAGTGTAAGGATCGCATGCTTGAAGGATCATGTTCACATAAAGTATCTCTTTAAGTGAACAGCATTCCAGGCTCGTGGTAACAAGTTTCCTTCCATAGTTAGCAATCTGTATGCCCCCTTTCCTGCTTCAGCTTCAATCAAGTAAGGGCCTTCCCATTTTGGTGCTAACTTCCCATCAGCAGGATTGATAGTGTTTTGGAATGCT
This sequence comes from Helianthus annuus, assembly GCF_002127325.2. Lineage (NCBI taxonomy): Eukaryota > Viridiplantae > Streptophyta > Magnoliopsida > Asterales > Asteraceae > Helianthus > Helianthus annuus. Next base: position 10,336,145 of record NC_035448.2, on the reverse strand, counting down.
TTTCTGAACACCATATCTCCGACTTGGAACTTCCTTATCCTAACATTTTTGTTGTAAGCACCAGCCATTCTTTGTTGGTAGCTTGCCATTCTTATCCTAGCCAGATCCCTGATTTCCTCAATAGTATCCAAATCCTGAGCCAGGATTGTAGCATTCTCTTCAGGATCACGAGCACTTGTTCTAGCAGTTGGGATCACCATCTCTGTTGGGATCACTGCTTCTGCCCCAAATACTAAAGAAAAAGGTGTTTGACCAGTGGCATTCTTGGGAGTTGTTCTATCAGCCCATAGCACATAAGGTAACTCCTCTGCCCATTTTCCCTTCTTGGATCCTAGCTTCTTTTTCAGATTGTTGATGATGATCTTGTTGGATGATTCTGCTTGGCCATTGGCTTGTGGATGAACTGGTGTTGATGTTATCATCTTAATTCCCCAACTGTCACAAAAGTTAGTGGTTCTGCTTCCAATGAATTGGGAACCATTATCACATACAATTTCAGAGGGAATGCCGAATCTAGTTATAATGTTTCTTTTGATAAAGGATATAACTTCTTTTTCTCTGACTTGAGCAAAGGCTTCAGCTTCTATCCACTTAGAGAAGTAGTCAGTCATGGCAAGCATAAATACTTTTCCACCAGGTGCTTTAGGGAGCTTGCCAACTATATCCATCCCCCATCTCATGAATGGCCAAGAGGATGGTATAGGGTGTAGCAATTCAGCTGGTTGATGAAGGATATTGCTGTGTCTTTGACAAGGATCACACTTCTTAGCATATTCTACAGCATCCTTTTTCATAGTCGGCCAGTAGTATCCTGTTCTAAGGATCCTTGAGAATAATGCTCTGCCCCCAGTGTGGTTTCCACAATCTCCTTCATGGAAGTCTCTTAATACCTCTTCAATTTCAGGATCCTCGATACATCTCAAATATGGTCCTGCAAGAGATCGCTTATATAATACATTTTTCAAAATTGTGAATTGAGATACCTTAATCCTGAAAGCTCTAGGATTTTCTCCCATCGGAATCTCCCCGTATTGCAAGTATCTCATGATTGGTGAGATCCATGATCCTGCATAAGATTGAGCTTCTTCACTAGGGATTACTGCAGTATCCTCTTCTATTTCCATGGCCACCTGATTTTCAATAGCAGGAGCCAGGATATGGATGATAGGGATACTTATATCTTCTGGAATCTTTAAGGATGATCCTAGGTTGGCCAATGCATCGGCTTCCGTGTTATCCTCCCTTGCTACCTGTGTTAAGCTGAAAGAGACAAAAGAGAGTGCCAATTCTTTGACTATCTCTAAATATTTGGTTAGTTTTTCACCTTTGACAGCATAGGATCCGTTAAAGTGGTTGGTGATCAATAATGAGTCTACATATACTTTAAGATATTTCACCCCCATATCCTTAGCAATTTGCAAGCCAGCAATTAAGGCTTCATATTCAGCCACATTGTTAGTTGCTTGGAACTCACAGGCTATGGAGTGGGGTATTATGTCCCCCTGTGGCGATTTTAGTAGTATCCCGAGCCCTGTGCCCTTGACATTTGAGGATCCATCAGTGTGTAGTATCCAAGGATCCTTGGTCTCATCCAGCTGTTGGACCTCCAATTCTGCTTCTTTTTGTAGATCACTACTGAAATCAGCCACAAAGTCAGCTAGTGCTTGGGATTTAATGGCTGTTCTTGGCTCATATCTTATATCATGGGCACTAAGCTTTACTGCCCACTTAGCCATTCTTCCTGACATCTCTGGTTTCCTGAGGACATTCTTAATTGGAAAGTTAGTTCTAACAACAATAGTATGGGTTTCAAAATAATGCCTTAGCTTAGTTGATGCCATGATTAATGCAAGAATAAGTTTTTCGAGGTGTGAGTACCTGGATTCGGCATCAAGTAAACTCTTACTTACATAGTAGATAGGATATTGTGTACCTTCATGATCCTTAACAAGGACAGCACTTACAGCGGTTGAGGATACCGCCAAATATAAGGATAACACATCTCCTTTTTCGGGCTTTGATAATGCTGGTGCTGAGGACATATATTTTTTAAGGGCTTGTAAAGCATTCTCATGTTTCTCAGTCCATTCAAACTTCTTGTTCTTCCTTAGGATATCGTAAAATTCTTTACATTTTTCTGAGGATTTTGATATGAACCTGTTCAGAGCTGCTATCCTGCCTGTTAGCCTTTGCACATCCTTAGCATTGGCAGGGGACTTGATGTTCACTAGTGCTTTAATTTGCTCCGGACTTGCTTCAATGCCCCTCTGAGTTACCATATATCCTAGGAATTTACCTGCCTTAACGCCAAAGTGGCATTTTGAAGGATTAAGCTTCATGTTATAATTATCAAGGATATCAAATGCTTCTTCCAAATCCCTTAGGTGATCCTCAGCTTTCTTTGATTTGACTACCGTATCATCTATGTATACTTCCATAGTTTGTCCAATTTGATCTTTGAACATCATATTCACCAGCCTTTGATATGTTGCACCTGCATTTCTTAATCCAAAAGGCATGGCAATATAACAATACAAACCGGTTGGGGTCATAAAGGCTGTATCCTCTTGGTCAGATGGTTCCATCTGAATTTGTTGGAATCCAGATGATGCATCCATAAAGGTCAACAGTTCATGCCCCGCCTTTGCGTCCACCATGGAGTCAATGTGGGGTAATGGGAAAGGATCCTTGGGACATGCCTTATTCAGATCGGTGAAATCGACACATACCCTCCACTTTCCATTTTTCTTTTGGACAACAACCACATTGGCTAACCATTTTGGATATTTTACCTCTCTGATCATACCTGCTCGAAGTAGTCTCTCTACTTCTTCTTGGATAATGGCATTCCTTTCTGGTGCAAACTTCCTCCTCTTTTGATGGATTGGTTTTATAGACCTGTCAATGCCAAGTTTATGAGTTATGATATCCTTAGATATACCTATCATATCTTCGTGCTTCCATGCAAAGGTAGACTTTCTTCTTTTGAGGAAGGATATCATGTCTTCTTTCATCTTGCCAAGGATCCCTGATCCGATATAGATTTTTGATTCAGGATCACTAGGATCCAAGAGGATTTCATCCACATCTTGTTCCCTTGCCTCCAAGACATTCCTCGGAGGATACTGTAATTGCTATTGCTCCCTTGGCTTCGAGGTTGGCTTCATGGATGAGGTATAACAATCCTTAGCCTCCTGCTGATCACTGTCGATCTTGATTATTCCCCATGGGCTAGGGAGCTTCACACATTGATGGTAGGTGGATGGGACTGCTTTCATATCATGTATCCAAGGCCTGCCAAGGATAACATTGCAACAAGATAAACAGTCAATAACACAAAATTTCTGATAATTATGTAATCCTTCCACGTAGATTGGGAGTTTGATGTCCCCCAGAGTTTTCTTTGTTTCTCCACTGGATCCTACAAGTACGGAGGATCTTGGTGTGATGTCTGATTCTGGAATACCCATTTTCTTCAGAACATCAAGCTGGATAATGTTCACTGAGCTTCCTCCATCGATAAGGATCCTGCGGACAAAATGGTTAGAGATAAAGAGAGTAATAACTAAACTATCATGATGAGGATCCTGAATGTTAATGCGATCATCCTCATCAAACGTTATCATCTTCCCTTCTGAGACACTTGATGTTCTAATAGGCCTTTCTCCATTATCCATTTTTGACTCCTTTGCATGACTTTTGGCCGCCGAGAAGGATGTACCACAGATGTCTGATCCTCCGGAAATAAAGTTGATCACTTGTGCATTTGCCGGAGGTGCTGGAGCCTTTTCAGGGATCCTTTCAGGATCCTGAGTCCTTTGCTTTTTTCTTCCCAACAATTCTTTTAGATGCCCCTTGCTTAACAGATATCCAATTTCTTTTCTTAAAGCTATGCATTCTTCAGTTAGATGCCCGAAATCCTCATGGTATGCACACCATTTTGACTTGTCTTTAGTCCCGGATGGTTTATCATTCTTCCTGGGCCACCTAGCTTTTTCTCCTAGATTCTGCATTGCAAGGATTAGTTCATGATTATCAACGGAAAAACAATATTCTGAGATTGGAGGATAATCTTCATCATCCTCTTCTTGGTCAACAGCATGCACATTCTGGTTGTCACTTCTATGGTAGGATTTGAATTTATTGTTCTTGAAGGAGGATCCTTGCTTCTCCTGTTTTGAGGATCCTACTTGTATCTCCTGGATCCTCTTGTCATCCTCTAGCCGGATGAACCTGAGTGCCCGAGTTCTTACTTCATCTAGGTTCCTGCATGGTGTCATAACAAGATCATCATAGAACAATGAATCCTTAAGCAGTCCCATTTTGAAGGCTTCAACAGCCGTAGCCATATCCAAGTTGGGAATGTCCAAGGATTCTTTACTGAATTTAGTTATATAATCCCTTAATGATTCATTATGACTTTGAGTTACCCTATATAAATCACTAGTTAATCTTTCAAATTTTCTACTACAAGAGAATTGGTTATTGAATAAATTAACTAAATTAGCAAATGAAGTAATAGAGTAAGGGGGAAGACTTAGCAGCCATTTAAGAGCTGATCCAGTAAGAGTGGATCCAAATCCTTTACATAGGCATGCTTCCTTCAACTTTTCTGGGATAGGATTGATCTCCATCCTCTCCCTGTATTGTGCTACGTGCTCCTCTGGATGCGTTGTACCATCATACAGCTTCATAGTAGGGATATGGAACCTTTTGGGTACCTCTGCATCACAAATTGGTGGTGCAAAGCGAGATACCTTATGGCTTCCATCTGCAATCTCTGGGATAGGCTTGACTACCCCTGGAACACTTGAGATCATATCTTTTAGCTTCTGCAATTCCCTGGCCATAGCATGATTGATACCTGTATCCTGCATGAATCCATGGTTAGTGGTAAGATAATTATTTAAAGTGTTACCTCCCATTGAGTTCAAGTTAGTGAATCCATATCGCTGGGATTCTGGGATAACGGAGGGACCAGTGGAAGCAATGGTCTGCATTGGAATGAAGTCCCCTTGATGGAAATCTAGACTTCCTGTTTGCAAACATGTTAGGGATCCTGGCATCTGGAAGGATCCTGGTATCTGGAAGGATCCTGGTATCTGGGATGATTTTGGAACGAAGGGGGATCCTCGAATCTGGGATGATCCTGGAGCAAAGTAGGATCCTTGAAACTCCTGCGCTCCCGGATAGGCTCCTGAATTCATGAAGGATCCCATATGCTGGGGATAGGATCCTGCCGGCTGAAAGTGTGGGCCTGATGCCTGAGTCATTGCTGTTGATCCGAGGTGCAATCCTCTTGATTCTCCCATAATTTGCACGTCTGGAATTTCCGATGGCTGAGAAGTGATCATTGGAGTATCAAAGCTCAAGGATTTGGGCATCAGTGGGGAATGATCCTCTGCCGTTTTCTTTTGTCTTTTGAGGTCTCCAATTTCCCTGAGGATCCTGTCATTAGTTTCATCCTGCCGCTGCATGCGATCCTTCATCTGAAAAATCAAAGTAAATACGTCACTAGTACTGGGAGTATAAGAATTCATAGCAGAGGAAGATGGAGGTTTAGAGTTAGTAGGAGTTGGTCTCTTCTCAGCATTCTTCTGGGATCCTGCCGGTGGAGGAGGCAGAGTGTTCTGAGACGAGGTGACTGCAGACATTGCCGTGGACATGTTTTTCAATGATGAAGCCATGTAATTCTTTGAAATGATTTCGAACAAAAGGTTTTCTTATGAATGAAGCACCAATTGCCCCACGGTGGGCGCCAAACTGTTTTGGTCAAAAATCACACAAGGATAATGCAACCAAACTTTATGTAAAAGGGGTATGATGCTTGGTTTATAGAAAAAGTAAAGGATCACTTTTACTATGAAATATGCAAAGACACAATGATTTATACGAGGAAAAAGCCCTTGATCAATGTATGATCTCCGGCATAAAAAACCTCGGGTGATGGCAACTACCGATCACCAAACTTTAATATAAGAAAAATAGTTACAACTTCGGATGATAATGAGCTGAGTACAAGGATCACTATAGTTTCGAGTGTCTAAGCGTGTGAGAATTGTGTTGTGTGTTCTTCCGAATGGGGAAGAGTGTTATATATACAAGTGTAGGTGACCTATTTTAGGTAAAAAGACTAATAATCAGCTCATTACCCTTTAGAAATAAAAGTAAATCTAGCCTAAATTATCGCCCTTAATTCATGCCAAGTTTCCATATCCTTTGCAACGTCTATCTCTGATTAAGCTCATGCTATAATTGTAAAGACGCGTCCTTTGATCATGATGCTAAGAGCGGATCTTGCTAGATGTTCCTGCAAAATAACATTAAATTCAAGGAGGGTAACTGTTAGCATAAGGATCCTATAATGGTCCATGATCCTGATCCCGAAGTCCTGCCGAGGATCACTATCTGCTAAAGAAACAAGGATCACTGGTGAGGATCACAAGTAAGGATCACGTGTATAAAAATCCAGCCCTAACACCAGTTACTAACTTATCTTTTATATTGGCTTAGTCCCAAGTTATATCCCATTTTTTCAGGTTTTCAAAGTTAAACAATTAAGGATCCTTAATCCTTACTATCCATTAAAGTTTTACTTATGGTTATCCTGATTAAAGGTTAGGATCCTAACTTGGACCCTCAGGTATGATCCTTAACTATTTTTAATTTCATTCATTATTCATTTGAATAACCCTTAGACCTTGACAACTGAACCTATGATCCTTAAAATAAACTACTTTGAAAATTTTCGATTATAGGATATTTGATCCAGGATCATATCCTAAATTTCTTAAATATAATTTGCTTAACTTTTCTTGCTCAAACAAACATGTATCAAAACAATTGAAAATTAAAAGGATAACAATACGAGATGAGCCAAAAAGATTAGAGTTATTTTATTAACAAAGGTTTAAAACCCTTCAAAGTTGTCAAAATTGACAACCCACGTTTCTACCAGCAAAACGTGGCCCGTCCACATGGGTTGGCAAAGGGTGTCCATTGTTTGCGCGGTCATAGCATGCAGGTGAATAAAAGGCGGCAGGATCACAATGGCTTCATCCCCCAAACAGAGGATCCCTCCACCATTTGCAATCCTACCTATTGTCTGAAGGATCCTGGATCCTTAATCCTAAAACTATTGTTCAAAGTTACAGACCATAATTGTTTAAAAACATCAACAACCACAAAAAAAATTGGCCTCCGGCTATGTCTAGAAGTGTCCTTCATCGCCCAATCCTGCAGCTCAAGCCTTCGCTGCACCATCACCACCAGCTCCACTTGCCTCTCCACCCTGATCCTTGCCAGCATCACCACCTTCAAGCATCGGGATCTCCTCAGCCTCCTCATCATCCTCCAACTCTACCAGCCTCGCCTTCCAGCCCTCCACGTCCCATGTGCTCTTGTCGAAGGCAGGATCCTGAGCCTCCGCAGCCATCTGCAGCTGGATCTTATACATGGTTATCGCAGCAGAGACCTTAGCATCCTGGGTGATATCATGCTTCTCATAATCAAAGTTGATCAGCATTTTGGCAGCTTCATCCTTGGTAGCCCGGAGCTCCTTCTCAAGATCAGCAATCTTGAGATCCTTCAGCACACCCATCTGTTGGAGGTCAGCAATTTGGCGATCTTGATCCTCGACGTGGCCAACATAAGTCTCTATTTCAGCAAATTTCTGCAAGGAAAACAAGGCATAACGTCAGAAACAAGTGATCCTCCAAACTGTCAGGATAACAAACAGGGGCAGTGATCCTTACCTCGTTGAAGTAGTCCAGAAACTGTTGGCGGAGCAGGGGCAGGCCTTGTAAATCCTCAGAGGCCTTTCTCTTCTTTCCTTTACCCCTAATAGGTGCTTTAGGGGCTGAAGCAGTTGGGCTAGCAGCAGGAGTCTTCTTCCTTGCAGATTTGACATTAGCGAGATCATCAATGCCAATTTTTGAGGCAGACTTAGAAGATTTTCCAGCACCTACACAACCAAAATAAGATAAGTATTCTAATTAAACTTGAAAATTCTACATAGAATTACTTTCTAAATGAGGATACTTACTTGACATTGTGACAGAGGCAGAGGATACTTCTTGGGAATCCTGGGTAGCAACCTGGAAAGTTCTTGTCTCCGGATCAAGCTTCTTGAAGGCCAAAAGTCTCTCTTTTGCAGCAGGTGTCAACTTCAGACGAGAGATGGAGATAGCTGCATAATAAACAAGAAAATATCAGTGATCCTCATCCTAAGGAACATGTCTTATGATGATCCTTCCAGGATCCTCTATCCTACCATGCGTAGCCCACTCTTTGGGCAGATCCTTCCCATCAGGGATGGTATCTCTCCTAACAAAAAAGAACCGTCGCTTCCAGTTCGTGTCGTTCTTGGTAACTTTGAAGACAGGGTGATCCTCCCCAGTTTTTTCGCTTAAACAAATAGCGATGGGATCCGAAAGTGGTAAGATCATACATCTCAGCCAGCTCCGCCATACCAAGGTCTATCCCCTCTTGTTCAATGATCCTCTCAAGGGTATATAACACCCTCCAGATCATGGGCATGGCTTGGATATAGCAGATGCCGGTGAGAGAGAAGAAGGATTGAGTGAAATGTGGGAAAGGATACGAATATCCTATCAAGAACAGAGTAACAGGAAAAGCTACCCAAGTATCAGAAATAAAATCACTCAAAGCAGTAGGAGTGAAAGATTTGAAAAGGGTGTTCGCCGGAAAGCAATGACGAATTTTGTCGATCTGAGAGTCGGTAAAACAACACCTCTCAGTGGGAGAATCCTTGATGATCCCTTGACCCTTCAAGGGACTGTTCTTCTTAGGATCCTTGTGCGGGGAGTTCCGGAGCAACATCTTTGCAGAATGATGGAAAGAGATAGAAAAACAGAGTAAGAGAAGGAAGAAAGAGGAAAAGAGATACCTGATTGATCTTCGGACGAGAATATAAAGGGAGTCTCTCATGAATTTAAATGCAAATTGATCCTATCTCTAACTCCTATTTATAATGATGATTTGCAGGGCTGTCACTTCTGTGACGTAAGGTTTGCAATGGCTAGTCCGTCTCCAACGGCTAAGTTATCCGTTAACTTGTTGCGGATAAGATCAAACAAAATACAACTCGTTTATTTACAATATTACTCCTTATATTTTGGGGGCAATTGTTAGGACTGGATTTTTATGACTTATGATCCTTACATGTGATCCTAACCAGTGATCCTAACCAGTGATCCTTGTTTCTTTGGCAGATAGTGATCCTCAGAAGAGTTCCAGGATCAGGATCACGGAGTATCCTAGGGATCCTCATAATAACGGTTGTTCTCTTTGGATTTAATGTTGTCTTGCAGGAATTTCGAGTAGGATCCGCTCTTCACAACGTAAACAAGGAACCTGTCACACTACTTTGGCATGTGCATAATCAAAGATGGACGTTGTGGACGATATGAAACTCAGCATAATTTAAGGGCGATAATTTAGGCTAGATTTACTTCTATTCCTAAAGGGGTAACGAGCTAATAGTTAGGTTATTTACCTAAAATACGAACATTTACACTTGTATAAGTAGCACTCTTCCACATTCGGAAGACACAACACACTTCCCACACGCTTTGACACACGATACTATAGTGATCCTTGTACTTAGCTCGTTACCATCCGAAGTTGTAACCTTTATTTGTTATATTGAAGTTTGGTGATCGGTAGTTTCCATCACCCGAGGTTTTTTATGCCGGAGATCATTCATTGATCAAGGGCTTTTTCCTCGTATAAATCCTTGTGTCACTTGTGCATTTTACATTTAAGTGATCCTTCACTTTGTTCATCATACCAAGCATCATTCCCCGTTTACATAAAGTTTGGTTGCATTATCTTTAAGTGATTTTTGACCAAAACATACCCTATGTGCTTTGGGCTGATATGACAACCCCCAAGAATGCTACTGGTCAAACACCATTCTCTTTGGTATTTGGAGCAGAATCAGTGATCCCAACAGAAATGGTAGTTCCAACTGCTAGAACAAGTACCCGTGATCCTGAAGAAAATGATGAGAACCTGGCTCAAGACCTGGATACTATTGAGGAAATCAGGGATTTGGCTAGGATAAGGATGGCTAGTTATCAACAAAAAATGGCTGGTGCTTACAACAAAAATGTCAGGATAAGGAAGTTTCAAGTTGGAGATATGGTATTGAGGAAAGCATTCCAGAATACCACCAATCCTGCTGATGGAAAGTTGGCACCAAAATGGGAAGGCCCTTATTTGATTGAAGCTGAAGCAGGAAAGAGGGCATATAGATTGCTGACCATGGAAGGTGATTTGCTACCAAGGGCTTGGAATGCTGTCCATTTGAAGAAATATTTCATGTGAACAGGATCCTCATGGCACAGATGATCCTTACATTAGGGGTATCCTTGAAGGATCCTTAAAGCATCCATGATCCTTACTCTGGTAATGTCCTAATCTTGAACTATTTCATTTACTTATTTTCTCATACAAGGATAAGGATCGTGTATCCTTTATCCTTCTCTCACGAGATTCTGAGTTTTGAAAGTTCAGGTATCCTTAGCATAATGTTGATTATCTACAGAAGCAATCCAGATCTTTGGGTTTAACCCCAGTTGTTTGGGTTTAACCCCAGTTGTTTGGGCTTGACCCCAGTTTCGCCTGTAGCGCATGATGATCCTGGTATAGTTCAAGGCATTGGGACCAGTACTCGCTTTAGGGGCTGATAATTCCATTGTACTGGCTATACCTAGGATCCTACGTATAATGGTAGACGTACCATACATCGGTTCCTAAGGTTTCTAACGTTTACACGTTAGCTAAGGTTTTGGCATTATCATGTCACTAAGTTTGGATAGTCGCCAGTTAGGGCCATACTCCAGTTTACATACGATCTTTGGGCTTGTCCCCAGTTATCCTTGGGCTTGTCCCCAGTTATCCTTAGGCTTGTCCCCAGTTATCCTTGGGCTTGTCCCCAGTTATCCTTGGGCTTGTCCCCAGTTATCCTTGGGCTTGTCCCCAGTTATCCTTGGGCTTGTCCCCAGTTGCTAACTCTTATCCTATATTGGCTTAGTCCCAAGTTATGCTCTATTTCAGGTCTTTGAAGTTAAACAACTAAGGATCCTTGATCCTTATTTCTCTTTAAGGTTTATCTTATGGTTATCCTGATTATGACTAGGATCCTAACTTGGATCCTTAGGTATGATCCTTAACTATTTCAATTCTATTCGCTGATTATTTGAATCCCCCTTATACTTTGACAACTAAACTTATGATCCTTAGAACATATATTACTTTTTGGGATTTTCAACTATAGGATATTTGATCATGGATCATATCCTAAATGTTTTCAATCTGGCTTATTCAAAATTGCTTATTTAATAAGTGTACATCAAGACAATTAAAGATTAAAGGAACTTAAAGGATAACAACACAGGATAAGCGACAAAAAGTTAAAGTTTTATTTATTAACAAAAAGACTAACCCTTCAAAGGTTGTCAAAATTACCTACCCCAAGCATCTACCAGCAATACGTGGCCCGTCCACTGGGGTAGGTAAAGGGTGTCCATCATAATAGGTTTAAAATTGTGCAGGAAAGTAAAAACGACAGGATCACAATGGTTTCATCCCCCAAACAGAGGATCCCTCCACCATATGTAATCCTACCTATTGTCTGAAGGATCCTAGATCCTTAATCCTAAAAACTATTGTTCACAAGTATAGACAATCAAATTGTTCAAAACAAACAACCACTAAACAAAAAAATTTGGCTCCGGCTAAGTCTCGAAATTTCCATCATTGCCCAATCCTGCAGCCTAGACGTTCGCTGCATCCGCACCACCAGCTCCACTTGCCTCACCACCCTGATCCTTGCCACTGCCTCCAGCCTCAAGCGTCAAGATCTCCTCAGCCTCTTCATCGTCCTCCAGTTCAGCCAGCCTTGCTTTCCAGCCCTCCACATCCCAGGTACTCTTGTCAAAAGCAGGATCCTGAGCTTCCATGGCCATTTGTAGCTGGATCTTGTACATTGCTATGGCGGCGGAGACCTTAGCATCCTGGGTGATCTCGTGCTTCTCATAGTCAAAGTTGATCAGCATCTTGGCAGCTTCATTCTTGGTGGCCTGGAGATCCTTCTGAAGATTGGCTATCTTGAGGTCTTTCAGCACAGCAACTTGTTGAAGATCAGCGATCTTGCTATCCTGATCCTCAACGTGGCCAACATAGGTTTCTATTTCAGCAAATTTCTGCAAGGAAGACAAAGGATTGATGTCAGAGCCAAGTGATCTTCATACAAGCAGGATGTACAAGTAGGGACAGTGATCCTTACCTCATTAAAATAGTCCAGGAACTGTTGGCGGATCAAGGGAAGGCCTTGCAGATCCTCAGCTTCGGAGGCCTTTCTTTTCTTGCCTCCCTTCCCTCTGAGGGGTGCCTTTGGGATCGAAGCAGTGGGGCTAGCAGGAGTCTTCTTCCTCGAGGATTTGACATTGGTGAGATCGGTGATGCTGAACTTCGAAGCTGACTTGGTGGACTTTCCGGCACCTATACAACCAAAACAAGATAAGTATCTAAATTTTACTTGAATTTCATTATCTAATTAAACCTTTAAACCGGGATACTTACTTGACATCGTGACAGAACCAGAGGATACTTCCTGAGAATCTTGGGTGGTAGACTTGAAAGTTCTTGTTTCAGGGTCCAGTCTCTTGAAAGCCAAGAGTCTCTCTTTAGCAGCCGGAGTCAGTCTGAGATGTGCAACGGAGATAGCTGTACAACAAAAGAACAATAAAAAGTCAGTGATCCTTATATCAAAAGAAAGGTTCTCTGGTGATCCTCCCCAGGATCCTTCATCCTACCGTAGGTAGCCCACGTCTTGGGTAGATCCTTTCCATCTGGGATAGAATCTCTCCTCACAAAGAAGAAGCGCCGCTTCCAGTTGGTGTCATTCTTGGTGGCCTTGAAGATTAGATGCTCCTCCCCAGGTTTTCGTTTGAATAGATAACGATGGGAACCAAAGGTGGTCAGGTCATACAGTTCTCCTAACTCAGCCATGCCTAAATCTATCCCCTCCTGCTCGATGATCCTTTCAAGGGTATATAAGACCCTCCAGATCATCGGCATAGCTTGGATGTAGGATATGCCGGTCAGGGAAAAGAAGGATTGGGTGAAATCTGGGAAAGGATACGTGTAACCTATGGTGAATGGGGTAACAGGGAATGCAACCCAGTTATCAGAGATGTGATCGCTAAGAGCATTGGGGTTAAAGGATTTGAAAACCGTGTTCGCCGGAAAACAGTAGCGTATCCTGTCAATCTGTGGATCGGTGAAGCAGCATCGTTCCTTTATGGAATCTTCAATGGTTCCTTGGCTTTTTAGCGGGCTGTTCTTCTGATGATCCTTAGCAGGGGAGTTCCGGAGCAACATTTTGAACGGAATAGTAAAAAGAAAGAAAAACAGAGCAAGCAAAGAGAGAAGATGAAGGGGAGAATACCTAGTTGATCTTCTGAATACGGTTATAAAGGGAGTAGCTTTGAATTTAAATGCATTCGATCATATCTCTATCTCTATTTATAATCATGATTTTGCAGGAATGTCACTTCTGTGACGTCACGATGCAACGGCTAGTTAGAAATTAACGGCTATAAATCCGTTAAGTTTGTTGCAGATAAGATCAAGAAAACATAATTCGTTACTTTTACATTACACTCCTTATATTTTGGGGGCAATTGTTAGGGGAGGATTTTCTAACAATTAGTGATCCTTGCTTATTATCCTCACAAGTGATCCTTGCTTCTGTGACAGATAGTGATCCTCAGAAGAGCTTCAGGATCAGGATCATGGATCACCTTCAGGATCCTCATACTAACGATTGGCTGTTTGTATTTCGTTTTATTTTGCAGGAGTATTGAACTTGACTTGGTCTTGGCAACGTTACTATGGAATATTCCCCAAGTATTTCGCACTCATTTGAACGAAAATGGACGTTGTGGAGAACGTGGGAGAATGGCATGAAAGTCGGGCAGTTAGTTAGTGTAACACCTCGAAAATTCCTGTCCATTAGAATAAAGACACGTGTCATGTGTGACAGACGTGTCAGAGAAACCGGATTAAATAAAAAGACGTGTGTTAGGATTTCCAATAAAAAGGGCGTCATGTTATTTAAAATACCTCTGAACGACCCAAGGGCGACACGTTATTAAATTACCTCTGAGCGACCCAAAATTTTTATAAATCCCAAGATCCTTAAATCAATTAATGATCATCTCATATGATAACCGGTTGCACTCAAATAAATAAAATTGCATCTTTATCAAGGACTTTGAAATTTTAGGTTGTTACTACTTCTAATCTAAATGAAATTCTTGTAAATAAGAATTAATATAGTTGATTATTCCTTGGTCAACTTCTATGAGAATCCAAGACTCATTCTTGGTAATCTCCGTCAAATTTTCAAGGCCCTTATAAGTTGAATTGAATGGGGGACATGTAAGAGCAAGTTAGGCATGCAATGGCTAGTCAAGATGGCCCACAAACTGAAAAGAGAAGGCATGTTTCGGAGTTAGTTGAATGCATGGTCAAGACTTAAAAATTCACAAGTTTTTGTCCTCTGGCCATCGGTTACGGACCGCAAAGCCTTAGGCTTACGGTCCGTAAGGAGGGCACCTGAACCTGTTTCAGTAAGGTCGGTTACGGACCGTAACCCCTTTAGCTTACGGTCCGCAAGAGGTCCTTACGGACCGTAAGGCCTCAAGCTTACGGTCCGTAAGACCGTCGCTGGCAGCAACTTTTGGACAGCTGCCTGTTTAACCTGTTTAACCGACTTAAAATGTAACATTTCGAATCTATGGGCTTGCTAGGCAGTTTTTAGGCCTTTAGGGACACCTGGGATCATCTCCTAACTACCCTAGACTATCTTGGCAAAATCCTAAGGCTCCTAGTTCACTATATAAGGGACTTAAGTGTGATCATTTGGCACTTGCTCACTTGGAACATTGGTTCAAGACTCTCTGGAGCTTCCCTGGTCAGCAACCCATTTTCTTAGGCTCTATTATCCTTCTTAGGACTCGTGTAAGTGTCCTTAACCTCCTTTAATCCATTCTAACTTAGTTAATTAAGTAAAAGTCAAACCGTCGTAATTAAGGTTTGACTTCGTGATTAATCATAATGTGCTCTGTCAAATCACGAACTAAAGGTACCTTTAGGAAGGTAATTAAGTGGGTAACAAATCCTTAAAAGGGTGTTTCCAGATTCCCACTCTAAGCATGTCAATTGTCGAGTCAAAGTTAATCATAAAAAGTCAACAGAATGCTTAATTTCAAATTACTGCATAATTAGCAATGTAGGTTGCATGTAACCTGTTTGAACATTAATATAACTTGGTAATAAGTATAAGAACATGTTCCAACATGTTCAACTCGACAAATTTTCTGTTTAGACCCGGTTCGGAACCGAAAGTCGCATAGTTTGACTTTCGCTTTGACTTTCAGTTCTGACCCGTTTTAGTTAAGATTAAGATTTCCTTAGAGCTTCTTTTGGACCTAATAACATGTTAGTATATCCTCCTGTGGTTATACAACGTGGTTCATTAGATATCTTGTTCGTATGCATGTTTCTGTTAAATGCACATATGTTGACCATTATGCCCAAATGTCCAAAAATCATGATTTTTGAAAATGTATAAGGGTAGATACCTTAGTTACTGAATTATAAACTTGTCCCCAAAATTTGACATCAGTTTGAAGTCTAGAATAAGAGTTATGCTCATTAGCGTAATTAGAAGATTTCTTAGTAAATAATTAGCGTAATTAACGCATAGCCTATTTAAACTTAGATTTTATACCAAAACCTTATACCCACTGTTATGTAATAATATTTTGGGAATTTTAAAGATTTTTATTTATTTTTAGGCTGAGCATAACTTGAGGTTTTAAGTATAATTCGGCTTATGCCGGTTTTGCCCTTTTCGGCCATAGAATGAGTTTTACAAAACTTTTGACCCCAAACTTTTTCCTACTGATTTATTATGCTAAATATAATATTTTGAGCCTTCTGGAATTATAAAAATATCAGCTTTTCTTTTAAAACCCGGAAATGGCTCCAAATCGCCTTTTTAGGCATTTTTACGACATAGTATATGTCAAAACTAGTTTTTATATAAAAGGTCTAATACCTACTGATATATTTAGTAGAATTTCATATTATAACAGTAAACTAGAGATGAAAACTCAGATTGCCCGTTTTTATCTTTTTAGCTTATATAAAATTACCAAAATGCCCTTATGAGGCGTAATTGGTGTTTAAAATCATTTGGGGCATAATGGGACATACCTTACTGATATTACAACATATTTGGTACATATCATCTCAGGAAACTTGCATAGGACTTATATGGTTACTCGTTACGCACTTTCGCGTTCGGATCGGCTTATGTGACTAGTTCACGTGTATTAGCCGAAACGGGTCAAATCATATCATCTTAGTCTCTAAATCCAGAATGTGTTTAGTTTACCTATGTAATGCAAGTATCCAAGCTTGTTGGGTCTAAGTCACATTCCGTCCCGGTTTTCGCATTCCTCGCGATTAAACCATATTTATTCTTCGAAACTAACCGGTCTAAGCTTAGGCTATGTTAAAAGACCCGTTAGGATTCTAATAGGTTATATTAAACCTTCGTTCCAGAATAGGAGCCCAGTAAAAGACACTTGCATTTTTGCTTTTGTGGTTTATACTTGCTCAGGTAAATACTTTTAACTTATTTTCCCTTATACGGGCTTGGGGGTACGGTATATAAAATACCGCTTGGTCGGGCAATTGACCCCAACTCATTAGTAGTTGGGTATTATCAATGTGACCCATTTGAAAACTTGGTTTTGTTTGTTTTTACGCCTTTGGGAGCTTATTGACCATGTCCCGGATATCCTTGGCATCATTTTTGGCCACGACCTTGACACCCGGGTGTAGGCGTACACCCGGTACTATGTCCATTATTAAGGTATAAACATTGGCTTCCCGCCACGGACTTATACTAAGTGGTGTGTCAATTAACCTTAAACCCGGCACGACTCGGGCGACTGAACGCACAACAAACATGTAAATCTTTTACAAGTTTAACTTTGATTAATTATTCCCAAGTTATAAAATGTTTTGTGCCTTGAGCATTTAAATAAATTTTAAAACCATTTTTAAAATGAGTCAGTTAAATTGTATTTACCAGTGTAAACTGACGTATTTTCCCCAAAAGATTAAGTGCAGGTGCTATACGTAATAGGCTGGTCTCTCCTTAGCATCATAGAGTCTCGCAAGCTTTGGGATGCATTTATCTGTTGAACAATTTTTTCTCTTTTTATTCCGATCCGCCTGTGGATCTATTTCGACTACTTGTGATACTTTAATATTACATTTGATGGTTGAAATAAATCTATTTCTTTTGCTTCCGATGTGCATTATAATTTGTGTTGTTTGACTATGATGATATCAACTATGTCACGATACTCCCCCACTGGGCCCACCGGTGACACGTGGAAATTCGGGGTGTGACAGGTTGGTATCAGAGCCAACACTGAGTGAATTAAACACCAGCCTTTTGTGTTTATTCTCAGTGCACAAATTGCACATTCTTCGAGTTCCGAGTCTAGACATCGAACATAGGACAAACTCTGTTTTGTTTTATTTTGAGTCTTTTATAATTATATTATTGTTGTTATCTAAGTATTGTATGCAGGTCATCATGCCACCAAGATTTCTCCGCGGTCGAGGCAAGGGACCCGTCACGGGTCATGATCACGAAGCCGGGCCTTCGCACCGGCGAAACCCATCCATTACTATGAGCACCAGCCCTCAAGAGCCATGGAGGCTCTATGTTGAACCCGGGAGACGGTCAGTTTCCCTCAGCTCTTCACCTTCTTACCAACACTCCTTTGGGCCCCAATCGGAAAACGAGCCCAACGACCAACCATCAGCCTTTATACCTCTGCAGAGATCCAACTCTCACCACTCCTTTGGTGACCCAACCCCAACCTTCCAGAGCCGGTTCAATCCGGCCAACGTTTTTCCAGAACCCGTGGGTTTTAACCCACTTGGACCGGAAGACCACTTCTCTGGGAATAACGATATGGACGAGGATACTGACCCTATGGAGCCTGCTACGGGGACGCCCAACCACCCGATAGAGATCTCTGACGGATCATCTTTCCACGGATCGCCTTATCGCGGTCCAGACAGCTACGAGGAGAGGTTCCGAAACATCGACTGGTATTTTACCCCCTCACACCACTCGTCCCCCTACCAGCAGCAACAACAGCAGCAGCAACAGCAACAGGATCCTTCTCAGGATTCTCGTTTCGTGGCAGTTACCCCGCCACCACCGCCATCAGTGGAACAGCAGCCGCCTCCGGAGCCACCGAGGCGGAGGAGGTCGAACGCACGGATGTCCGTGCGAGGGGGTGTCCGTATCAGCACACCCCAACCATCAAGTGGCAGCCATTATCCGCCACTTCAGGAGGAAGAAGAAGAACCACAATTGGGGGGTCCATCAAGCCCCATTCCAGAAATCAACTCAGTACCTGTGGCACCACCGTTGGGTTTCGATAACCCAATCCCTGCTTACGCCGGTTCAGCGGCGTATAACCCCTTCGAGCAGCCGGCGCATACCCACTACAACTACAACTACGCTAGTGTGGGTCCATATCAGGAGGCATGGGATTACAACGCTAGTCACCCAGAGGGGCCTTATGGTGGCTTATGGACTACTGGCTACCCGACTTTTGGGTACCAGCATCCGCCACCTCCTCCACCGGTGTACCAGCCGCCACAGCCACAGATAATTCCTCCAGAACGCCAGCAAGAAGTCCTTGAGAGACTAGACCGTTGTGAACGGGAAATTCAGACTGAGCGCAGACACAACAGAGGATTCTTCAAAGGACTATCAGATCTGATCAAGGGAAAGTCCAAAAGGAGGGACTATTGAAAATCCTTGTGATTTTATTTAGTTGTAATTCAGTCCCTGCGTGGACTTTTGCTTCAGTATTCAGCTCCTGCGTGAGCTTGTTATTTTGTACTCTGCTCCTGTGTGAGCATGTTGGGTTAGTTAACCCCTGCGTGGGTTTGTTCTTGAATTCGCCCCTGCGTGGGCATTTGTTTTTTTAGAAGTCCCGTTTGGGCAAATGTTGTACTTGTTTAAAACAATTTATGGGATGGTTTAATTAAGTTTTCATTTTGATTAATTATCTGCATGAAATATGAAAAAAAAAATTAATGAAAATTTAAAAAGATCTGCCATTATATTAAATTTGGTAAAATCTAAAGAGAACCAAGACCTAGCCTTTTGGTTACAAAACAAGGCCAAGATGGTAGTTCCATAATTAGGTTAAGATCCATAAATTAACATCTCAATTTAGGACTGTTCTGCGTTGATTATTAGAGAATCTTGGAGGTAAAACCTAGCCTTTGTGTTATTGCAAACCTGGCCAAGATGGTACAACCCACACAATAGATTCCAATTATTAACATCTGTTAGTATATTAATGATTTTGGCAAACTGTGAATCAGTAAAGTCACACAGGCCATCTCTCATAAAGGGTTAATTTTAAATTCCCTTAATTATTTAACCACTTCTTTGAAGTGAAGTGCCTGTGGGCAATAATTAAATGTCCTTCGTGGCTAAGGACAGTGGTAGCTTATGACTCCCTGTTATTAAATGGAAATGAACTATGATTCAACCTAACACACCTAGATACTATCAAATCTTAATTATTTATTTTAACTGTCCTTGTGACTAGGCCTTGTGTGCCAATAATAAAGTATCATAGGATAATAGTAAAAATCCTAATGTTCTAACAAATTAACCTAAAATGGCAATTTAAAACCTTGGTTAATAAAACATAAGATACTATAAGAGCCTTTGAGTTAAAACCTTGACCATCATTTATATGTAGCAATTGAAGCTACATGGCTGGATCAGAGGAAGTCAATAGCCATCCCGTAGGAAACCGTGATGATGCAAAATTCTTAGTAACTGGTGCTGAGTTAAAAGCAATTGTGAATGATGCGGTTGCGAAAGCCTTGGAACGACAGTATAGTGAGTACAGTGAGACCCGTAGTAGAACGTTACCTACACCGCATGCTAAACCCAAGAATCAGTCTGAGGCTCACAACAAACCACCACCTACTCCACCCAGATCTAAGAAAGATGATGACCGACACTCCTCGAATGAAAACAGTGTTCACCCCAAGAAGATCGTGTTTGATGAAGCCCCACGTGCTAAGGGTTGCACGTATAAATATTTTGTATCTTGTAAACCTCGAGAGTTTACTGGAGAAAAAGGGGCTGTAGACTATATGACATGGCTTGACGAGATAGAGACAGTGGTAGACATCAGTGGTTGTGCTGAGAGGGATATGGTTAAGTATGCATCCCAGTCTTTCAAGGGGGAGGCTCTAGCTTGGTGGGGAGCGTTGATCCAGGCTTCTGGAAAGGTTGCCTTGTACAATATGTCTTGGAAGCAATTTGTTGCTCTTGTCAAGGATAACTACTGCCCTCAGCATGAGGTTGAACGAATAGAATCTGAATTCCTATCTCTGGTTATGAAAAACCTAGACTGTCAGGCATACCTCACCAGTTTCAACACCTTGTCCAGAATGGTTCCTTACCTGGTAACCCCTGAACCCAAGAGAATCGCGCGTTTTATTAGGGGTTTAGCCCTAGAAATCAAGGCTAGTGTGAAGGCCTCTAGACCTATCACATTCAGATCTGTAACCGATTTATCTCTGTCCCTCACTCAAGATGCAGTGAGACTAAGAACCTTGAAGAATGCGGATTCCGACAAGAGGAAACGTGAAGATGATAATTCACGTCGATCAAGCAAGAAACATAGGGGAAACCGTGACAGTAAGAAGGGATCTGAGGCCAGGAGAAGCGAGCAACAGTCGGGCGATAGGCCCAAGTGCAAGATTTGTAGGAAGCACCATTTTGGGAGGTGCAGGTTCGAACAGAAGTCCCAACCCAAGATGTGTGGGATATGTAAGTCTTCTGAGCACAGAACTCTTGAGTGCAAGAAGTTGAAAGATGCAACTTGTTACAGTTGCAATGAAAAGGGGCACATCAAGACCAACTGCCCAAAGAATGTCAAGAAGACTGAAGATGGGAAGAAGACCAATGCCAGGGTCTTCCAGATGAATGTGCAGGAGGCCATCCAAAACGATAACGTCATAACTGGTACGTTTCTCATTAATGACGTTTACGCAAGAGTATTGTTTGATTCTGGAGCAGATAAATCTTTTGTGGATAGAAAATTCTGTGAGCTATTAGGATTGCCTGTTAAAGCCTTAAGTGCAAATTATGAGGTAGAGTTGGCAGATGGAACTTTAGAGACTGTCTCAACTGTAATAGATGGATGTGCTATATCCATTAGGAACCACTCTTTTCCTCTTTCCCTGCTACCCTTTAAGTTAGCCGGTTTCGATGTAGTATTGGGCATGGATTGGTTATCGCATAACCAAGCCCAGATTGTATGCAATAGGAAGCAAGTAGTAATCAAGACTCCAACCGGTGAGCCTCTCACCATTCAGGGAGATACACATCATGGATTTTGCCTGAGCAAGTGTCTATGCTCAAAGCATCCAAATGTTTGAAGAATGGTTGTGTTATCTATATGGCACAAGTGACCATTGATGAACAGAAGCCCAAGATTGAGGACATTCCCGTTATCTCGGAGTACCCTGAAGTTTTTCCAGAAGAACTGCCTGGTTTGCCACCAGACAGGCAAGTGGAATTCAGGATCGATATCATTCCTGGAGCTGCACCTATCGCTAGAGCACCTTATAGACTAGCACCTACGGAGATGAAGGAATTAAGAACGCAGCTGGACGATTTGCTAGCCAAGGGTTTCATTAGACCCAGTTCGTCTCCTTGGGGAGCGCCGATCTTATTTGTCAAAAAGAAAGACGGTTCGATGCGATTATGTATCGATTACCGAGAACTTAACAAGGTTACTATCAAGAATAGGTATCCTTTGCCCAGGATCGACGATTTGTTTGATCAACTTCAAGGGGCAAGCTACTTCTCCAAGATCGACCTGAGGTCGGGATATCATCAGTTGAAGGTTAAGGATGAAGATGTGGACAAGACTGCGTTTAGGACTCGTTATGGTCACTACGAGTTCCTAGTGATGCCTTTCGGGCTCACTAACGCGCCTGCCGCATTCATGGATCTCATGAATCGCGTCTGTAAGCCATATTTGGATAAATTTGTCATCGTCTTCATCGACGACATTCTCATTTATTCCAAGAATCAAGCTGACCACGAGAAGCACCTCCGTTGTATTCTGAAGCTGCTTCATCAAGAAAAGCTATATGCGAAGTTTTCCAAATGTGAGTTTTGGTTGAGAGAAGTCCAATTTCTTGGACATGTGGTCAGTGAGCGTGGTATTCAAGTGGATCCCGCTAAAGTTGAAGCTATCATGAATTGGCAAGAGCCAAAGACACCTACGGAAATCCGCAGTTTCCTAGGTTTAGCAGGCTACTACCGGAGATTCATTGAGAATTTCTCAAGAATTGCAGCACCCCTAACCTTGCTGACTCGCAAGAATAGCAAGTTCAATTGGGGACCTAAGCAGCAAGAGTCATTCGACATTTCGAAGCAGAAATTGAGTAACGCTCCCGTGTTGACCTTACCTGATGGGATTGATGAATTTGTAGTCTACTGTGATGCATCACACACCGGGATGGGTTGTGTGTTAATGCAGAAAGGCAAGGTCATTGCCTACGCTTCACGACAATTGAAGGTGCATAAGAAGAATTACACCACCCATGATCTGGAATTGGGTGCCGTTGTATTTGCACTAAAGTTGTGGAGACACTATTTATATGGTACCAAATGTGTGATCTATTCCGATCACAAAAGCCTCCAACACCTGTTCAACCAGAAAGAATTGAACATGAGACAGCGACGTTGGATGGAAACTCTGAATGAAAAGCTAACTACCCTAATGAAAAGCTAGGAGTAACTGAAGAGCAGTTATCCTATGGTAAAGACGGAATCCTGAGACTAAATGGAAGAATATGGGTTCCTGTTTATGGAGGACTTCGAGACGTCATCCTTAAGGAAGCCCACAGTTCCAGATATTCCGTCCATCCTGGAGCGGATAAGATGTACCAGGATGTAAAGGCAAATTATTGGTGGATAGGCTTGAAAAAGTCTATAGCCACCCATGTGGCTAAATGTCTGACGTGCGCTCAAGTTAAGGCCGAGCATCAGAAACCGTCAGGTTTGCTACAACAGCCTGAAATTCCCACTTGGAAATGGGAAATGGTAACAATGGATTTCATCACCAAGTTGCCCAAGACGCAGAAAGGAAATGACACTATTTGGGTGATAGTTGATCGACTGACCAAGTCAGCACATTTCCTACCTATTAGAGAAACTTTCAGTTCCGACATGCTAGCCCAACTGTACGTGGATAAGATTGTATCCCTGCATGGCGTACCGGTATCTATTATCTCAGATAGGGATACCAGATACACATCTCATTTCTGGGAGAGTTTCCAAAAGTCCCTGGGTACGCAATTGAATTTTAGTACAGCTTATCATCCTCAGACGGATGGGCAGAGTGAGCGTACTATTCAAACCTTGGAGGACATGCTTCGGGCATGCGTGATTGACCTAGGAGGAAGTTGGGATAGGCACCTACCTCTGATCGAATTTTCCTACAATAATAGCTACCACACCAGCATTAAGGCTGCGCCTTTTGAGGCATTATATGGTAGAAAGTGCAGAACACCCATTTGTTGGGCAGAGGTAGGAGATGTCCAGTTATCAGGACCAGAATTAGTCCTGGAGACAACGGACAAGATTACCCAGATTACTGAACACCTAAAAGTTGCCCGTGATAGGCAAAAGAGCTATGCTGATGGTAAGCGAAAATCCCTCAAGTTTGAGGTTGGCGATAAAGTTTTGCTCAAAGTATCACCATGGAAAGGGGTAATGAGATTTGGCAAGAAAGGTAAGTTAAGCCCGAGGTATATCGGACCATTCGAGATCATCGAATGTGTAGGATCGGTGGCTTACAAGTTGAACTTACCAGAGGAGCTTAGTGGTATTCATAACGTGTTCCACATTTGCAATCTGAAGAAATGTCTAGCTGATGAATCGCTAGCCATACCGCATACAGATGTGCATATAGACGAAAGCTTAAAGTTTATAGAAAAACCTGTGTCGATTGAGGACCGACAGGTAAAGAAGCTTCGAAGGAAGTATGTACCCATTGTCAAGGTCAAATGGGAGGGCCGCAGAGGGCCTGATTATACGTGGGAGTTAGAATCCACGATGCAAGAAAAATACCCTCAATTGTTTCAGTAAATCTCGAGGTCGAGATTTCTTTTAAGGGGGTGAGGATGTAACACCTCGAAAATTCCTGTCCATTAGAATAAAGACACGTGTCATGTGTGACAGACGTGTCAGAGAAACCGGATTAAATAAAAAGATGTGTGTTAGGATTTCCAATAAAAAGGGCGTCATGTTATTTAAAATACCTCTGAACGACCCAAGGGCGACACGTTATTAAATTACCTCTGAGCGACCCAAAATTTTTATAAATCCCAAGATCCTTAAATCAATTAATGATCATCTCATATGATAACCGGTTGCACTCAAATAAATAAAATTGCATCTTTATCAAGGACTTTGAAATTTTAGGTTGTTACTACTTCTAATCTAAATGAAATTCTTGTAAATAAGAATTAATATAGTTGATTATTCCTTGGTCAACTTCTATGAGAATCCAAGACTCATTCTTGGTAATCTCCGTCAAATTTTCAAGGCCCTTATAAGTTGAATTGAATGGGGGACATGTAAGAGCAAGTTAGGCATGCAATGGCTGGTCAAGATGGCCCACAAACTGAAAAGAGAAGGCATGTTTCGGAGGTAGTTGAATGCATGGTCAAGACTTAAAAATTCACAAGTTTTTGTCCTCTGGCCATCGGTTACGGACCGCAAAGGCTTAGGCTTACGGTCCGTAAGGAGGGCACCTGAACCTGTTTCAGTAAGGTCGGTTACGGACGTAACCCCTTTAGCTTACCGTCCGCAAGAGGTCCTTACGGACCGTAAGGCCTCAAGCTTACGGTCCGTAAGACCGTCGCTGGCAGCAGCTTATGGACAGCTGCCTGTTTAACCTGTTTATCCGACTTAAAATGTAACATTTCGAATCTATGGGCTTTCTAGGCAGTTTTTAGGCCTTTAGGGACACCTGGGATCATCTCCTAACTACCCTAGACTATCTTGGCAAAATCCTAAGGCTCCTAGTTCACTATATAAGGGACTTGAGTGTGATCATTTGGCACTTGCTCACTTGGAACATTGGTTCAAGACTCTCTGGAGCTTCCCTGGTCAGCAACCCATTTTCTTAGGCTCCATAATCCTTCTTAGGACTCGTGTAAGTGTCCTTAACCTCCTTTAATCCATTCTAACTTAGTTAATTAAGTAAAAGTCAAACCGTCGTAATTAAGGTTTGACTTCGTGATTAATCATAATGTGCTCTGTCAAATCACGAATTAAAGGTACCTTTAGGAAGGTAATTAAGTGGGTAACAAATCCTTAAAAGGGTGTTTCCAGATTCCCACTCTAAGCATGTCAATTGTCGAGTCAAAGTTAATCATAAAAAGTCAACAGAATGCTTAATTTCAAATTAATGCATAATTAGCAATGTAGGTTGCATGTAACCTGTTTGAACATTAATATAACTTGGTAATAAGTATAAGAACATGTTCCAACATGTTCAACTCGACAAATTTTCTGTTTAGACCCGGTTCGGAACCGAAAGTCGCATAGTTTGACTTTCGCTTTGACTTTCAGTTCTGACCCGTTTTAGTTAAGATTAAGATTGCCTTAGAGCTTCTTTTGGACCTAATAACATGTTAGTATATCCTCCTGTGGTTATACAACGTGGTTCATTAGATATCTTGTTCGTATGCATGTTTCCGTTAAATGCCCATATGTTGACCATTATGCCCAAATGTCCAAAAATCATGATTTTTGAAAATGTATAAGGGTAGATACCTTAGTTACTGAATTATAAACTTGTCCCCAAAATTTGACATCAGTTTGAAGTCTAGAATAAGAGTTATGCTCATTAGCGTAATTAGAAGCTTTCTTAGTAAATAATTAGCGTAATTAACGCATAGCCTATTTAAACTTAGATTTTATACCAAAACCTTATACCCACTGTTATGTAATAATATTTTGGGAATTTTAAAGATTTTTATTTATTTTTAGGCTGAGCATAACTTGAGGTTTTAAGTATAATTCGGCTTATGCCGGTTTTGCCCTTTTCGGCCATAGAATGAGTTTTACAAAACCTTTTGACCCCAAACTTTTTCCTACTGATTTATTATGCTAAATATAATATTTTGAGCCTTCTGGAATTATAAAAATATCAGCTTTTCTTTTAAAACCCGGAAATGGCTCCAAATCGCCTTTTTAGGCATTTTTACGACATAGTATATGTCAAAACTAGTTTTTATATAAAAGGTCTAATACCTACTGATATATTTAGTAGAATTTCATATTATAACAGTAAACTAGAGATGAAAACTCAGATTGCCCGTTTTTATCTTTTTAGCTTATATAAAATTACCAAAATGCCCTTATGAGGCGTAATTGGTGTTTAAAATCATTTGGGGCATAATGGGACATACCTTACTGATATTACAACATATTTGGTACATATCATCTCAGGAAACTTGCATAGGACTTATATGGTTACTCGTTACGCACTTTCGCGTTCGGATCGGCTTATGTGACTAGTTCACGCGTATTAACCGAAACGGGTCAAATCATATCATCTTAGTCTCTAAATCCAGAATGTGTTTAGTTTACCTATGTAATGAAAGTATCCAAGCTTGTTGGGTCTAAGTCACATTCCGTCCCGGTTTTCGCATTCCTCGCGATTAAACCATATTTATTCTTCGAAACTAACCGGTCTAAGCTTAGGCTATGTTAAAAGACCCGTTAGGATTCTAATAGGTTATATTAAACCTTCGTTCCAGAATAGGAGCCCAGTAAAAGACACTTGCATTTTTGCTTTTGTGGTTTATACTTGCTCAGGTAAATACTTTTAACTTATTTTCCCTTATACGGGCTTGGGGGTACGGTATATAAAATACCGCTTGGTCGGGCAATTGACCCCAACTCATTAGTAGTTGGGTATTATCAATGTGACCCGTTTGAAAACTTGGTTTTGTTTGTTTTTACGCCTTTGGGAGCTTATTGACCATGTCCCGGATATCCTTGGCATCATTTTTGGCCACGACCTTGACACCCGGGTGTAGGCGTACACCCGGTACTATGTCCATTATTAAGGTATAAACGTTGGCTTCCCGCCGCGGACTTATACTAAGTGGTGTGTCAATTAACCTTAAACCCGACACGACTCGGGCGACTGAACGCACAACAAACATGTAAATCTTTTACAAGTTTAACTTTGATTAATTATTCCCAAGTTATAAAATGTTTTGTGCCTTGAGCATTTAAATAAATTTTAAAACCCTTTTTAAAATGAGTCAGTTAAATTGTATTTACCAGTGTAAACTGACGTATTTTCCCCAAAAGATCAAGTGCAGGTGATAGGCTGGTTTCTCCTTAGCATCATAGAGTCTCGCAAGCTTTGGGATGCATTTATATGTCACGATACTCCCCCACCGGGCCCACCGGTGACACGTGGAAATTCGGGGTGTGACAGTTAGCTTAGTTTAGCTTTCATATTTAAAGGGGTGACGAGCTAAAATTAGAACACTTAGCCATTTTTGCTTACACACACTCTCGTACAATTGCAGTCTTAAAGCTCTTAGCAAACACTTAGCATTTCTCACATTTTTACACGTTTAAGCATAGTGATCCTTGTACTTAGCTCGTCACTATCCGAAGTTGTAAACTTTAATTGATTTATTTGAGCTTGGTGATCGGTAGTTTCCATTACCCGAGGTTTTTTATGCCGGAGATCATTCATTGATCAAGGGCTTTTTCCTCGTATAAATCCTTGTGTTGTTCGTGCAATTTATGTCATAGTGATCCTCATCATAATTCTTCATTTCAAGCATCATTCCCCGTGACTTAGAGTTTGGTTGCATTATCCTAGCGTGATTTTTAACCAAAACAGTCGTAATCATACTTCTGTTTATGAAGATGTGTGTGCGGTGTATTTGGAAAATCCAGAGTATTGGAATAAAAAAATGATGAATGCGTACATCTCAACACCGTATCAGGGATACCGACAGTATCATCCCGAGGAATATTCTGAGCCCGAGGGTGTTTTTATTTATCAGACCGAGGAGGAGAAAGAGCTTGCTATGTTGGAAGTGACTTTGTCCAAAATCGAGCAGTATTTATTACCACCCAACCTTTCCGATGAAGATCGAATCAGCTGTTTAGTTTCTAAGTGTCAGAATTTAAAAATGAAGATAGAAATAGAACAACGCCTTTCACCATTACCTAATGATATTAGAGATTATTCTCACATGAAGGAGGAGGTTGTGGAGGATAATACCACCCCAATGAATCCTTTATCTGATGAAGAGTCACTGGTGGATCAAATGGTGTGTGAGGATGATGAGGCAGAGCAGTCTGATGAGATGAATATGTGTACCGAACCTCTTCCCATATCAATCATTCCAATTAACAAGTGTGGGGAAGAGGGTTCGAGGAAGAAGATGAGAAGGGTGAAACAACAAGACATCGGGGTACATATCATGAAATGGATTAGCGAAACCCGCAGGTGTAGTCTGAACATGCCAATTATACTTACAAACCTATGGAGATGGCATGTAAATTTCCGGGCATTCGTTGGAAATGTTTTTGGTAAGTGTGCATTAAGACCACCGTAGCGCATATCAGGTACGGTCTGGCTGAAGACCTAAAACTTAGCGCTCTCGGGAGGCAGCCCGAGGATGTAGAGTATTGTATTGTATTTGTTCTTTTGTTTTGTTTTGTTTTGTTTTGGTGTTGGTTCTGTTTTGGCAGGTTACTACGTTTAATTCCCGCGGATGCAATGATTCAAGTGTGGGGATGTTTGGCAACATCCCCGATGAGATGTCAGCGAATCCAAGAGATGTTTACGTCCCTGTCCGATCACAGCAGCTGCACCGCTACAAACACTTGTTGATTTACTGATCAGGTCAATATGTCTCTCTATCCTTTAATTTGTTTTTGTGTACTTGGTGGTGTGAAATTTTTGTGTTGGGAGTGGTTTCTTTGTGTTGAGTCGTCTAGTTATTAGCCGTTTATGGTTTGCGGGTGGTATCTCTCGAGTCTAGATTATAAATTGCACCATACATTGGGGACAATGTATCCCAAGTGTGGGGATGCGGTAACTCGAAAAGGGTTGGTAGGATTGTTGATCTTAAATGCTTGAATTGGTTGAAATTGGAAAAAACTGAAAAATTTTGAAAAAAATTGTTTCTCAAGTATGCTTGAACTACATGAAAACCAACATTTTCAATTGCTAAAGGGTTCCTACTGATATTAAGCTAATCTAGATCCCTAGTCATGGTTGTCCCTTTAAGTTTCATGAGAGTATTTCTGACAAGTTTTAGAGAATAGTTGAGAAGAGATGTCTAACTAGGGGTAACATGCTTTAGGAATTACACATGCTACGTGTCGGCAACCCATATTCCTTTTGTTCGGTGAGATATTTGAGCCTACTAGATTGTTAATTGAATTGCTATAAATGTTCATTTGCTGAGAGTAGGCCATATGTTGCTTTGTGTTAGAACTTGTGTGGTTTGATACGTGCCGAGACTGTGGTTTAGCGTATGCACATAGATGATAAAGGCATTAGGATCTCTTCCATTGTGTTAATTGTTGTTTGTTTATCCACCCATCTTAGTTAACCATGTTGAGCCTTATACCTTTCGTTTGTTACACCTTGTTTGACCCGTTTGATTACCAACCATGATTGACAAGCGTATTTAGAAGTGATTTTATGAAAAAAAAAAAGAAAGAAAGAAAGAAAAAATTAAAAGAGAAAAAAAAGAAAAAAAAATAGTACTATGTTCGTGTATTATAAATGGGTTGAAAAATAACCGAAAGTGTTGGTAGTTTTGTGAATAAAGCGTCATGGTTTGGTATTTTCATTTGTGATCGCCAATAAACATAAAAAGCCAAAAATATTTCCTTACCTTTACCCTTACCCCAAAACCCGAGAAGTCCTTTTGATATGTGTTACGTTATTTGATACAGTGGAGGTACGATTGCTATACAAGCTTATGATTGCAAGGTAGCATATTTGGTTTTGAGTGAAATATATACTAGCACATTACACGCTAGTCTTGATTAAGCTGAGAGGAGTGATCATTGTGAGGGGCGTGTGGCATGTGTTTAGTATCATAAGCATGTTAGTTTTAGTTAGTCAAGTCTTAAGTTGTTTTAAATGTGTATCACTTCCTTGTCAGATTGTCAATCTTGATTGTGTCAGTCTATGGGATGGGTATGACTTGGGACCTTAATTTGTTAAATTGGTAAGGGACTTAATGGTGATTTGTTAATAAGGTGAGTAATGTTTGTAATGGTTGCTTGAGGACAATCAATGATAAGTGTGGGGATGTGATAGAGAGTGTGAAACCCGGGTGTTAAAGTGTTTAAATATTATGTTCTTAGTGCGTTTTATGCGGTTATATATTGCGAATGTGATAACTACGCAAGTGTGTGGTTTTACAGGTTAATCGGCTTAAACTGGTAAAGTTGGAGGGTTTAGTGATGAAGTGGAACGACCATGGGTGATAACCGAGACATATTACATCATTCGGGATTTGTTTGGTTCGAGAGATGGCTTGAATATACAAGAAACGTGAAAGTAACGAAGTCTAGGGGTTGTACGGTAATTAAATGAAAGTTGTAACCAAGTCAAAAGATGGAACTAATATTTGTGGTGTAGGCTACGGATCAAAAAGCGTAACTTACGGTGGCAATAGATACAAAGAAATAGAATGTTTCTTTCGTAACCTACGTTTTGTAACGTAGCTGAAGGTTGAAAGCGCATGTGATGTTTTATTTTATTTTGGGGAAAAGAATTAAATGGGTTTTTTTACAAAACTCTCATCATACAGCATGGGCTGGGCCGACAAAAAGAAAGGAACAAAGAAAGTGTGAACTTTGGAGGGGATTATTATAGTCCATAAAAAAAGATCATCAACATGATTCTTAGATAGAGATTGGCCACATCACGTGAAGGCTGCACACTTGGGCCCACATATGCACATATACACTAGAGGGTTTTGATTTTTTATGAAGATTATCATTCCTATTAAAGAGGTAGAATATCACGTGACAAGCAGCAACATCACATGAGACTTTGAAAAGAAGGAAAAAAGAATTGGGCTCGCAGACATGTGAATATTGATTGGGCCGTATATGCACATGAGTGGGCTCCTGGTGGACAAGTCTTGGGATATATACACGCATACATCAAGGCATATACACGTGGAGTTGGTGAATAGTGGAGACAACAACATCAAAATCATCATCAACTCACGTGAACAACATCCAACACCATCATTGTAGAGGAGATTTATTTTGGTGGCAGACTTTCGTGAACTTGAAAGTCAAACATCATCCATCATTATCATCATATAAATCATCATCACAAACAAATTGAGGCAGCCACCGAATGTGAATTAGGAGGATTATTGGGCAGCCAATCATCACGTGGAACAAGAAAAGAGGCTGCCATCTGATGGGCTGATTGTTTTGGGCTTAGTGGGAGACGCACATGTGGGCTTGGTAGAGGTTTGGAGAAACATTGAAAGAAACAATCTCAATTTGGAGGGGGTTCTTTTTTGGACTCTGGGCCCCACGCACACAGTTTGGGGATACACAATACACAGCCGTAACATATATCACATCTCTCAAGTCAGTCTTCGATATCTAATCAGTTCGGGATGACAACCGATGCTGTGAAGACAACCATGAGCGGCTAGTCTTTTATGGTTTCCTCCGGATGAAGGGTTTTGTAGGTTGGATAATTTTATGTATTTGTGACAATCGTATAACTCGGTGATCTAAGCATTCGATGCTTTTCACCTTGATTTGATTTATTGGTTGTAAACAATTGCATTTATTTAAATCTTAATTTCTAAGCATTCTGTTCCCGAGAGTTCTAGTAATTGGGATATATTTGACATGGGGTTAGGGTTTGTAATTGATAATCATTCGGTAACCTCCCGTTATGTATTGACCGGAGTACTTAGTCGTTGGTTATCACAATTGATGAATTAGGTTAAACACTTATGTCTATGTGAGTGTTTCGATTAAACACATAATTGAATCTAGCTATAAAACCTGAAATCCGGAGGAACCATTGTTCTCTCTATTGATTTAAACCTCACTTTTCGTTCATAATTTTTAGATAATCAATCAAATCCAACAACTGAGTTTTATTTTTTCAATAGTAGTTAATCAAAACTGAGCATTATACACTTTCCACAATCCTCCTCTGGTTCGATATCCGACTTATCCTATCTACATAGTTTAGTTGGTTTTTGCATGTCCCTAACGACAGACATCATATGGTACCTTAGGTTGATGGATCACCTTAGAGAGAATTTCTTAGTATTTTAGTATTGGTGTTCTTATAGAGTTTTTGATCACCACTTTCAATATATAAAGATCAATGATTAATGATCATGAATAGTGATCCGTTATAAAAACTCTATGTATTCTCTATTAATGGTACCTAAAGGGAAATCATAATTGCCCCTTGAACTAATCAATATTTACAATTACTACCATCAAGTAATTGTCGGGGACTAGTTATGTCATATTGGTAATGTTACCAAATGATTCGTGAGGCCACATCAACGGGTTATTTCTAACATTCTCCCACTTGGCCGAGTGATCATTTGTGATAAGTATAAGTTAGTTTGGCCAAGTTAAAACATTAATCAATGTTTCAAATTGAAATTGCAACAGAAAAATACAGCCATTGAGTTATTTTCAACTCAAGACCCCCATTAATCATGTTACAACCTCAAATCAAAACATACGTAAATTTAAGACCAAAATGACTGATGTAAGCCCTTTAAAATTAATTTGTATAATTCTTGTCTATACGTCATTAGGTGCACATACGTATTTATAGACAAACAAATTGTATAATTGAGGAAAAATAATAACTAATCATTCATATGTACGATATGCTTTTATGTAAGGCCTTTAGTAAAACCCGTCTTTGTTATGAGCTCTTAAAAAGACTTTGGGTGTAGACCTTAGTTATCGGATCCGCAATCATATCATGAATGTAAATGTATTCGATACAAGTATTTAGGTTCCTCTTCTTGTTAATAAACGAACAATAATTTTGTATCGAAGTTTAATGCAGCACCTCTCGAACTGTTATTGCTCGAGGAAATAAGGTAGCTGACTTTTCACAGTAAGTCTTCAATATAGTATTTATATGGAGTTAACAAGTTTATGAGTCCACTAATAAATCTTCAACAACATTTATTGACAACTACTTTGTTAATTAACAACATATTATATCAATATAACTTTTTTTGTTTTATCAGTTTCTTATGACTCCTCCATGAGACAAATTTGTCCGCAGACATAAGAACTACCCCAAATTGACTTTTAGTTTCTTTTGAATATTACAAAATCAAGGTAAGAATAATTAACCTTTTCTTATAGTCTTTCTCATTTCATAAAGATATTGTAAGATGCTTCACGATAATCTATAGTGGTCTAATATTTATCAATGTGAGCAATATCTAAACGAGTATAAACTTGAACCTTCGTAAGGCTTCTAATTAATGAAGCATAAGGAAATAATCTCATTTATCATTTTATCCTCTAAAGGAGAGCTATATTGTTTGTTACACATGTAAGAGCCCACTTTAGAGTAAAGCTTATGGGACGAAACTAATGTCCTGTTGGGTCTATCTCGGTATATTTTGTTATCTCTCACGTAAGTGGTATCTCCGAGGTTCATTATATCAAAAAATGTGTGAGAAATTATTTGACTTGTGTAACATATACTTATCCAAAAGGTGCTATCTATATAAGGATAAGTTTACATTAGTTGCTCCCACTCATCTTGAGGTAGGCACATAAATCCACTTAATTCTTGATGAAAAGAATGCATTAAGATTTCATCACATTTTGATGTTTGCCTTAAACCCATACATGGAATTAATTGACTTACAAAGTAACTGTTCTTGACCTTCAGTTTAGAACTTTCAGGTTGTTTTATGAACATGTAAGTCTTTGTTTAAGGAAAGTTGTTTTAATGTTCATATAATGTAGCTCTAAATGATTATAAGCCACTAGAACAAAAATGATCCTCAAAGAAACATTTTGTAAGAAAGGTAAGATAATTCTTTGATAAATAATTCTCTTCTCAGCATAACCATTAACAATCAATATTGATTTTAGTGTCTTAACATTTGCATTTGGATTTAGGTAATTCAACCAAATCCAAAACGTTATTTTGACACATAAAATCAAATTTGCTAATAACAATTTTTATTCCATTTAGAAAATTGATTGATGCTAATGACTTAATTAGAAGAGGTAGGATCAGTAAACTTTCTAATATCCATTTCAACTTTAGTCAAGGAGGATACATAATCATCAAAGTTAAACCTAGATGACCTCCGTAGTTGATTATTGGGTTGTATTAAGAGTTTCAGTTTTATGGATTAACTCTTGTCTAAGTTTCTATCACTTTCATAATTCTAAGTGTGTAAGAGTTGGTGCAGTATGGTATGCAAGAGGTGTAATCAGAGTAAAATTTAATAGGTCTCTCCCCCCCCTCCCCCCGCCTCTTGCACTTCTGGCAAATCCTGATAAGGACTTTTACTGCTCTCACTGACTTAGAAATCTTTAACAATTTAGCATGCTTATGGTCAACATTAGAAGACCAATAAATTCTAGTAGAGAAACAAGTTAATGATGTTACTCATTGTAGTTTCTCTGTTTGAGGATTATAATTTTGGTAAGAAATCTGAGTGTGCCCATGTTTAAGCAACAATGAAACTTTTGTTAGAGTAGCAGTAGATTCTTAAAGAGAAAAGTTGTGAAGGAGCAATGTCTTGTACAAGAGGTACAAATTGAGGTAACAACAAGTTTTCACTCCCCTACCTCTTACAACTCTCGCAAGTTAAGATTAAGACACTTAATGCTCCCACTAACCTTTTAGATCTCTATGAATGCTACAAGATAAGTTTCAATGATGTACTTGCTGTGGGAACATGTCATATATGTTAGACTTGATTTCCTTAATGTCCAGATGTTATAAAATATTTAAGGGACATATTTAGAAGGAATCATAGTATATATGAATTAATTTCTTTAATACCTTGATCCATAAGGGACATATTAGACACAAGTAAATATTATTTGAAATGATAAAAGACTTATGTCTGAATATTCCATTTTGGGATAAGTTTCAATGAAATATAATTTCTGATGGAACTTGATTTATTCCCTTAGCCATTTAAATATTAAGGCTTTTAACACATGCTCGTAAGTTACTAAAATGAGATTTGATAATATTTCATCCTTCATTAACCTGGTCCAAATTTCGCATGTAATTTGGTGTTAATGAATGAAGTTTGTAGATCTCATTTTTCCTTTGTTAAATTTTCATTTTCATGATAACAAAAGTTGTGAAAAATGTAGTATCGTCTAGTTCTATCTTATAAGGTTTCCATCCAGACTGTGACGACAAATAATATGAGAGTTTAAGGTAAGAGTGACTTTGTCGTGACCATGCAAACCTCTCAACTGTCACAATGTAGCTTTCGTATTGATACTAAATTCTGAACTATCTACAGAATATATAAGGTATCATGAAACCCAATTATGAAACAGTTTATTATGGTTCTTATAGTCTTAACAATAAATTTTGTCACTAACTCTTATCTTAAGTATTTGTTGATTTCTGGTAAGGAAACACAAAGAACTAGAGTCTACCTGTCATGTGTTGATTGAAAAATTATCATTAGCAGACTCAAATATCATAAATATCTAACTATTTATCTTAGCCAGCTGTCTCCTTGAATTATGGATAGTCTCGATGCTCATGCCTAGTTAATGACAAAAATTTGCAGTGAGACTTTCCTTTGAAGAAACTTATAGCTGGAAGTAGTACTTGTACACTATCTCTGAATCTTTAAAGTATCATCCTTTTAGGTTTAGTGGTGGTGAGATGAACAACATCTAATTTCCAGTTTCATGCATTCCTTTTCCTGTACATATGTTGCTAATCAACACACTCATTTTCCTTTGGTACTCTTGAGTGGTATAGTTGATTCTTAAGGCAACTTATGGTATTGGTGGGAAAGTTATATGTAATGCATTGGAAAAGTATACTGATTTTCATGTGTAAACCTTTTAGTAATGGGTCATGGTATTGTACATCATAATTATTCACATATACCACTAACTTTATAGTAAAAAACTAGAGTAATGCATGCGTTTTAGGAGTTATTTCGATTCTTCCAAAGAAAACAAATTAGTCTTGGGAAATGTAGAATCTGGAATAGCTCGCTTGCTATCAATAATGAAATGAGTTCTTGATTATCATAAGAGACATAATGGTTGACTTATCCCACTAGTCATGCTCTGGTTTTCTTCTGTAATACTTTTATCAGAAAAGAGCAGTAGGATTATCATATCTTAAGAAATAATCAATAATCCAACAAGATCAAATTTTGTAGAAACTCTTTAGTAAGCAAAACATTTTAGGTTTTGAAATTAGAGTGGATAAAATAGATGAGATACAAACTTAAGAAGAAACTTGGAGTGATTTACATTATGGGGTAATCAAGTAAGGCATACACAAATTATTATATTGAAGTTATAGTCTACTATAACACCAAAATAACAGACTAATTTAAGGTTCTACCTGAATTTTGGCTTCACTTTGGCTTTGACCAAAATTCAGACATTATGAACGTACATAAATAACACATTGTCTTGATGTTCTAAATAAATTTGGCTTTGCTTTGGCTTTGACCAAAATTTATGCATTATGAACATACATAATAGAATGACTTATTGTTCTACATGAACTTTGGCTTCGCTTTGACTTTGACCAAATTTCATGTGTTATGAACATAAATAAATAAAACCAACTTAATGTTCTGCCTGAATTTTGGCTTTGCTTTGGCTTTGACCAAAATTCACGTATTATGAACGATATAAAATAATAAACCTCGGCTTAATGTTCTACCTAAATTTTGGCTTCGCTTTGGCTTTGACCAAAATTCAGCATTATGAACGATATAAATAATAGACCGTCTTTAGTGTTCTACATGAACTCTAGCTTCGCTTTGACCAAAATTCACATATTATGAACACACATAAATATAGACTGTCTTAATTCTACATGAACTCTAGCTTCGCTTTAGCTTTGACCAAAATTCATGTATCATGATGAACATACATACACAATAAGGTAAAACACATAAATATAACATAACACCTTTGGGCCAGAAATGAAATATTTATGTAAATTAGGCTAATAATTTATTATGTATGTCATTAAACAATTAGTTGTTGGGTTCATTATCCAACAATACACATAATAACATAAAATGACATAAATTAAAGTTGGGTCATTCGCAAGTTATGGTCATACAAAACCAAATAAAATAAGTATGTAAAAGTTAAAGTAAACATACTTAAAATCACACTTAGAAGTAAAATCACCTTTAAATTTAGGCTACGAATTAGTTATGGAAATGAGATTCACACTTGATAAAATAGCCAGAGATTTCGTATATTTAGGTGATTAAAAAAATATTGATTATTTATTTATAGTCAATCTTCATTACCATGTCTCCTTAATCTCAAACAAGTATTTGAGAATAGACATATAGTTACGATGAGGATAAACATTAAGAACATTTTAAGGTTTTCAAAATATGGATATATCAAATCGATTGCAGAAGAAACATTCATGGCACCAACTAAAATTAATCAAACTAATTTCAACATAATAATTAATTTATGATTTGGAATAAAAAGGGATTTTAAATCTTTATGACTTATGAATTCCCTTCTAATTAATTTTGAACCACAAACAACATTTAGCAATTTCAAGACAATAACAATTTGTATCCATGAGATGGTTATCATAAAAATCTAATTTAGATACACCAAAAGATGTGGCATTAGATTATCCACTTCTTTAAAATTATATAATACACTAGCAAATAAATTCCTTTCTCCGGGCATAATTTTTCTTAATTAGTTAATCTAATAGAATCAATTTCAACCCGTTAATGTGATTCCATAATGATAATTCTAATATAGAAAAGCATGTATGAATATAATATTATAGAAAAGGAAAATTATGGCAGTGACTCTTGAGTAGTATTTTGAAAACGGAAGTGACATGATCGGTGTATCAAAACTTTTGGAATCATCCAAGAAACAAAGCAGTTTTATATTTGAAGTTCCATTCAATCGACTGATCGACAATTCGAAAATAAAAAAATCGATAGAACGAGAACACAACATATTTATTTACATGATTAATTAATATAATCAACATCGCTCTGATACCACATGTTGATTATATCTTTCAACACGGGTTAAAAGCATAGAACCCTAATCATGTTTATTCAATCATGATGTAAATATAGATACCAAGTTAGAGACACTTACTTGTGGGAGTGGTCATCTTTGAAGACGAAAATAAGGCCATGATTCCCGTTATGGTACCTTGGGTTGATGGATCACCTTAGAGAGAATTTCTTAGTATTTTAGTATTGGTGTTCTTATGGAGTTTTTGATCACCACTTTCAATATATAAAGATCAATGATTAATGATCATGAATAGTGATCCGTTATAAAAACTCTATGTATTCTCTATTAATGGTACCTAAAGGGAAATCATAATTGCCCCTTGAACTAATCAATATTTACAATTACTACCATCAAGTAATTGTCGGGGACTAGTTATGTCATATTGGTAATGTTACCAAATGATCCGTGAGGCCACATCAACGGGTTATTTCTAACACATTTATGTAGATTTAGTAGTAGGGTTCGTGACTATAATATAACTTTTTGTGAAGAAAACAAAACAACATATTAGAATCAAATAAGTAACTAAATGATAAATTTAGAGGCAAATTCAGTTATATAAAATTAAGATGAATATAAAAATGAAGGTGTTATAGTCAAGTTTGAGAATCAATCTAGAAAAACCTATCAATCCAATAATTGATCACCTTTTTCGTTCGAGTACAATCTTTTAATTTTTTATCTGAAAGTCCAATTTGGAACACTGACGGACCACTGTAGTATTATCGTGCCACCAGTGAAACCACCCAATCATATCCATCTCCAGAAGGTTATAATGTCTATACACCAATTCAAAAGGAAACCCAATAAATCTGGAGCCCCCCACCCACCCACTTTGTGGGAATCAAACCTAGGACCTAATGGTCTCTAAGCCTTATCTCACCTGCAAGATGCCACGAGACTATAATGTCATGGTTAATTTGTCATTGCAATAATAAAGAGCTTTCTAAGGATGAAAACACATCACAACGAGAAGAAAATGGTACAAGAAAGATAATATAGCAACCCAAAACTGCATGACACTAGTTAAGCAAACCAAATAGTAATATTAACAAAAACAATTACGCATGACATTAATTAGACATATACCCGTGACGATAAATAATTAAATAGATACCACATGAGCCAAATCACAACTTAATTTCTGTATCCTAATACGAATGGCATTGAATCATTATACAAATTCGCACCTTGGGTACCCAAGCAACTTTCCCTTTCTAACACATCGCCTTAATTAAAGTAACAAACATTATTGTTAGTTAATAAATTGTTTATACACTCTAAACCACCTATAGAGCAACCAGTAAGCATCATCTTGAACTTTAACTAATGGCATATGGTTTTTGCTTGGTGTAAGACCCCTTCCATCTTCGCATTATCGTTTCAAGATTTATAAAAGTTTCATGATCATTTGCAAGTTAATGATCTTAAAAGGTGGATAGTTTACTCAATTGATCTTTTTGACATGTCAGTTCATATGGAAAAGTTGCAACGAGGTGGTGTTCTCATGGAAGAAGGCTTCTATTTGATTAATTTTGAAGGACTGGTCAAAGATAGAGTTAAGATTTGTGTTCCTGATCACCTTAAACTAGTTAGGGCAAGTAGGGTGACATGAGGTCGAAGTATCAATCAAATTTAATCCAAATACAACTAATTAGCTAGCGGTAAGTGGGTATCGAACACAGGGAGTTTGTGGAAAATGTGTTATCTGAATATGTGACTAAGTGAACTAAATTAAACTAATTGCAAGAAAGGTAAATTCAAGAATTGGATTTGATTGTTTGAGTTTAAAACTACTATTACTAATTTAATTGCAAAATGAAAATTTGGTTTGTAAACAATTTAGAGACAAATGACCATCTTAAGTTTCCGGTTTGCTTTGATATTCATACTAACATTCAACTAGAAAGAACCACATAGACATGGTTCATGTGTGAATACTTGTTGTGATGAAAGGGAACTAAGTACTCGGATTCCTAGAATGCGAGGTTGTTACCCGATGACCAATTAATCAATACCCAATCCTAATTCTACCCATGATATCTCAATTGCCAACGGCACCAAGAATGTATGGTTTCAATTAAGATTAACATATGAAGCAACAAATTACGAACAAGTAAACACACACCATAATAAGCAAACCATAAAGCAAGTCTATTATTCTAGAAATACGAATCAAAGCATAAAGTCTCAAACAAACCTTCAACAAAAGATAGTCACCACAAGTTTAGCCACACATGGCTCGAACAAGCATCATCATAAAAGTTCTAATGTTCAAACAAAGTAAAAACATCAACCAAAAGATTAACAATTGTCTTCAAGCACCAAGAAAGCTCCCAAGTTCGTCTCTAGACTGATTGTAACCGAATGGCATGATTAGAACACCATAAGACCCCTTAAAACGTCATTAAATGCATAAGTTACAAAATGGGTTCAGTCGGCGCCGTAAGCTACGTCCCTGGCCGCGGCGGTCAGAAGGGTCAAAACAGTCAACATGGCACCGTAACAGTGAATTGGACTACAGCGGTGGAAAAGGCACAAGATGAGAGCCATAACCTACGGCAGAAGCCGTAGGCTACGACGCCTGCTGAAGTTGTTTCCTTTGTTTTCTTTTGAAATCTCTCATGCTCCAATCTTGTTTCCACCATTTGCAACTCCCATCCAAGCATCATAACAACCACTCCTTATGATCTTTATCACATGCAAAACCAAATATCTCGTAGTTACCATGTTCCACCAATTGACCGAATTAAGCATGGGATTTTTATCCTTTTAAAGCACTTAAGGCTTGTCCTACGGACCACCCGTCATAGGGCATCGAACCATAGAGGGTTTATCGTCAGCGGTTGGATTTTAGTTGATGAATTGGTATATCTAGCTTGCTTATTTTATCAAAAGTGTGTTTGAAAGTGGGAATTGATGATGTGATTCTAGTTAATTTGTGAAACAAGATAACAATTTCAACTATGATTACAAATTACCAAAACGGTAATCAAAACGGATTTGTAAACAAGGTTTGAGAAAGAACCACACCCAGGTTTCGGATTTATGAGTGCCTAGATATATCTTACACAATGGGAACCAATGATGTGATTCCAATTGGTTTTTTTGAAACAAGATAAAAAAATTCAACTATGATTACAGAGTATCAAAATGGTAATTAAACGGATTTGTAAACAATGTTTGAGAAAGAATCACAGTCCGGGTTTCAGATATATGAGTACCTAGAGCTATCTTATACAATGGTTTGATTGTTTTATGATACGAAAATAATTTCTTGAGTTTATTAATTTAAAACCCTATTTGATGAAACAATGGTTAACCGGGCAGGGTTAACTCACTGGTCTCGTCAAGAAGGGTTAATCCCTTCCTCTCGAGGATCGCTGGCTGGATCACCGGTGGTTGATCTCCTGCACAAGGAAACAAGCCGTGACTCGTAACAAGGAGGATGGGGTGGGGGGTGCTCCTTGTTACCACTCTCCGGCGTGAGAATCAGTAGTTTGCTTGGGAAGCAAAGTAAGATAGTAGTAGTAGTGAGAGAGTTTTGAGAAGATACCTCAAACCTGGTTTGGGGTTGGTATTTATAGCCGAGGAGTGGAGGAGGATGATGATGGATGGACTGACGACGTGCTGCCCCTTTTCAGGTGTGTCAGGCTCGTCGGTTATGGAGGTTACGCCACGTCAGTCCATTGCTTACGTAGCTCTGACAGGTAACTGTCATTGGTGCCACTTGCACTGTGGTGTCAGTACCACTTGCTTGAGTACATAGGATGCGGTGCAAGCCGCATCGCTACGTGCGGTAACATCTGAAGTTACCGCGTCTCCTACTTGTGATCAAGGAATACGCGAGATGCGGTGCTAGCCGCATCGTCGTCTTGCCTGCATCCCTTGTCGTGACGAAAATGTCCGTATGGTGCGGTGTCAGCCGTACCGCTACGTTCATCTTCTTCTATGCCCAAGGTAAGGCTTTCCTGTATTGATAGAAGCGTTCACTGGACGCGGTGCGATGCCGCGTCGCTGTGAATACTTCCGTTTTCGTACACCAGATGTGATGCTATGTCGCATCATTCTACCGTTCTCCTGTTCCATGTAAGTCCTCCTTTGTCATTAGATAGATTGGATTCAACCCTTGTGTCGACGCGTTCCCGCATGGGCACAAGTGGGTTGTTAGCTAGTGGGGGTTTTGATAAGGGTAATGGTCACTCGCGGTCGATGCTGACGCGAGATCTGGGACCATACCCCTTCAAGTCCCCCCAGTCTAGTGTTGCTGCCACATACAAGGTGTATGTGGGAGGAGTACTGGACTATGGTGTTTGGAAGGTAGTTTGGAGTCTGGAGAAGATCCTAGACCATGTGTGGTCTTTTCTGTATGTAAATGAAGCTGGAGGTCTGGAAGGGTCATCTGACGCCTCTTCCGTATCGGTGAAGGAATCTCGTCTGATGCGAGATTCTCAGCCGATTTATGTCACCAGGTGGTCTGCCACCTGTTGTTGTGCCGAAGGTCTCTTGGAGACCTTGTTAGTAATGCTGCACAAACTTCGAACCAACCTCTGAGATGGTGGTTCGAAGGTATGTGGAGGTTTCCCATCCTTTAAAGGTGGGCTTTTCTTCATATCAATTGTTGAATTGGTGCATGAAGAAGAAAAGAAACTTTTGGACCAATCTTTGAGACTGGGATCAAAAGTTGCTGATGCTTGCAAGTGCTTTGCTCGAGCTCTATGTTCAGCATCGAGTTATGAGACGACGATCCCCTTTTTTGTGGGGTGTTCGTGTTTATCGTCATAGCTCTCTAGTAACCGCACGTTCTTTGCGGTTACCTCGTTGCGTCATTGTTGGCCATGTTTGGTCGAACAATGTATATTCATACTATGGGTAAATAAACATGGTCATAGGTAAGGGAATGCCCACCATTGTTTATTCTATGCGGCCCATAGTCGGGTTAACAAAGTCATAAGCAGACTTGTTACCGCTGTTCGGACGCTTGTTGTTCGACGAGAGTTTATTTAGAGCGCTGTTCTGCGTTCGTTTTGGAGCCACTTACCTTCCCGCTCCAATACCGAGTTTGCCATGCAGTAGCATTGTTCGGTGATGTGGAGTGAGCTTGGCTCTTCCGTAGCAACCACTCTGCGGAAGCTATGGTTATGTCCGTAGCTCCTCGTGAGTGTCTGTGGTTTTGTATTACCACATTTGTTCGAAGCGGGTGTGGGTCGGATGTAGCTCTTGA
This sequence comes from Helianthus annuus, assembly GCF_002127325.2. Classification (NCBI taxonomy): domain Eukaryota; kingdom Viridiplantae; phylum Streptophyta; class Magnoliopsida; order Asterales; family Asteraceae; genus Helianthus; species Helianthus annuus. The sequence goes on along the minus strand of NC_035448.2, from coordinate 10,292,358 downwards.
AGGTTCAGGAGACAGGGTTGCTGATGTGCGTTCGCGTGCATACCCTTCCTTCCTTTTGTTAAAGAAGGTGTTCATGTACCCTTTTGCGGTTGTGAACCGGGCAGGAGGGATTTGAAGCTTGAAGAGAATGAAGGCAATCCGGTTCTCTTGTCTCTGAGATGCGGTTCAGTCCAACGGCCAACACTGGTTCTGAGCATCTGACACACCTGAACGGGCTCGTGTGTGTCATGTCCGCATATTCCACGTGTGCTCGTGGGTCGTGCGGATAGGTATTATACCCCCTTATAGTGTAGAGATATATGTTTTTACCTATTTTTAGGGGTATGTTAAAAAACGACATGCGGTATGGGTTATGGTGCGGTATACCAGAGAAACCGCATGCCGCTTATAATTGGATAATGTAGTCGCTTTTTGTTGCATACGTGGCTGGACGCACGTGTGAGTTGGTGGAAGTTGGTGAGATCTTCCTGGCATGTGCTGAAATGAAAGGACGTTTGCACTGCCCGAGGCATTAAATGCACTGTAGCGAAGAGTGTAAACGTCTCTTGTGTCAGGCGCGTGGGCGGCCACGCGCGCGTGATAACCGTCAGCGGAAACGGCGCTCGACACGTGGTGTCCTATGATTCGCTCTTTTTGAACGTGATCATTTGTTTTCTCCCTCCGCATTAATTGCGATGGGTATATAAGGGGAAACCGTTCGTGGTTTCCCCTCACTTGTTTGAAATTTCAAAAATTTTCCGGTGAGAGAAAACCTGTTATCTGTCTTCTCCGACGAAATTTCTTGAAGTTCCAGTGAGGGTTTTTAGATTTTCTGTTCACCATCTTCTCTTTCTTTGATATTCTTGATGGCTGAACCATCTAATCCACACAATGTGGAGGGTGAAAACCCTGAACAGCCGGTAGTATCGGCTGATGAAGACGAAGATGATGATGTTGACGTTCCCGGTGGTGGGTTACCGGTGTTGAAGTGGTCAAAGGGTAGTTTTAAAACCCTGATGGCCACTGTGCAGATGGCCAAAGACTGGAATGCTACTTACCCACAAGTGGGGGACACCGGTGCCGATGCTCCGGCCGGTTATATAACCTTGTGGGCGGATTTTTTCAACCACGGCAACCTTAGGTTGCCGGTGACGGTGTTTGTGGCGGAGGTATTGGAGTATTATCACCTCCATATCTCCCAGCTTAGTCCTTTCGGAATGTTCCGAATTCGGAATTTTGAGTACACATTCCGTGCCCATGGCCTGCCCATTACAGTAGAGAATTTCCGGCGGTTCTACCAGTTGACGGTGAACACCGGTTTTTTCTCGTTTACTCAAAGGCATGGGAGTCTGAAGTTGATGACACCCCCTAAGGGTGTGACAGGCTGGAAGAAGAGGTTCTTCTACGTGAAAGCCTGTGCGGTCTATGCTAGCATGTCTTTAAGAAATATCGATGTTGGAGTTTCCGATGAAGATATTCCTGTTGCTTCCGCGAAGACCGCGGACTGGTTCTCTAGGCTGCGGCCTATTGAACTCAAGAAGATGGATAATGACCAACTGTGGATATTGCGGATGATGCTCTCCAGACCGGATAGGAAGGAAAGGCCCGTGTTGCGGGAACAGGGTGGTGGTAAGCTCGTTACCCTTTGTTATTTTCCTTATTTCCTAAGCCTTTGTAATAACCTGCATGCATGTATCAGCGGATGCGGTTGGCTTGTGGAGGATGTTTGAGCCTGATTTCAAGGGCCAGGTTGAACTGATTGCGGTTGAGCTGAAGAAAGGTTTCAACCTTGAAATTCTGAAGAACTTCCGTGTGCCGTCGAAAGCGGTGCTGGATGCCCCGGTTCCGGGAGACGCAAGAGGTACGTCTTACGTGGCATTAGTTTTTTCAGTTTATCTTTTTGACTGGTTCTGTTGATTGTGTGAATCCAGGTGTCCTTGCGGATTTGGGGAAGTTTGAGAAACGCGTCCCCAAAAAGACTGTTGAGAAGAAAACGGTGAAGAAAACCGTGCGGGGGCGTGGCAAGGGGAGTGTTGAAGGCTCAGCTGCCCCTTCTTCCGTTTTTGAAGCCGCAGGTACCTATCAATCTTGTTCTCGGGGATATACCGATTACGTCGTAGTATCTGACACCCTTGAGGGTTTGGGTGTTATAGGTAGTGGTGCGGCCGCGGGTGGAACTGCTGTGGTTCCCCCCGTTGTTGGAGAGAAAAGGGGACCAGAGCAGAAAGCTGCTGGTGGTGGTGAACCGAAGAGGCGGAGACTGCAGACCAGGAGAGTTGCTCCGGTGCAGAAGAAACCTGCAGCTACTGCTGGTAAGTATATCCCTTTTCTTTGTGTTGTATGTACAATGGGTGGGAAATACTCATTGAATACTCTTTGTATTGCAGAATCCCGAGATGCGGGGTATTCTTTTTTCGACATCCCTGCGTCTCCTCCGCACACCGCTACCGCGGGCGCGGGTGTATCGAAGGAGGGGGTCGCGCTTAAGGAGCCTGCGGCCCCTTTTGTTGGGCCAGTTCGTGATCCCCCTTTGGAGAAGACGGTGGAGACGACTGCTGACTGGATTTTTGACACTGTGGACTCCTCGGACAATCTGATCTCTCCTGATGAGGGTGACGGATTGAACTTGAGGTTTTCAGATGCCGGTAAGCAGAAGTCTGATGCTGAGGTGCGGCAGCAGGATGCTGAGCCGCAGAAGTCTCCTGCTGGGGAGAAAGGTAGCGGCTCGTCTACTGGTGGTGCGGGTTATGACGGGCCTCCAATTCAGCCTGGGGAGTCTGAATTGGAGTATTATTACCGCACATACTCCCCGGGTCGCAGTATGGTGTATCACCGACCCCCCTGGACTGTTATGCAGGGGGATGATATTTCTAACGACCCTGCGGCATGTAGGGAGATTTTGGGTGGTCTGGGGACCCCGTTTGAAGTCGAGCGTGCCCGTGCCGCGCCCCGAGAGCTGCGTATTAACCAGCTTTCATCGATGCTGGTGGGGACTTCCATTGTGGCTAATGCCATTTTGGACGATTATAAGGTGTTGGGCCGCCGCGAGGAGGAGGCTACTCGTATGCGGGCGGAAGCAGAGAAGTTAGTCGAGGCTGCTCGTGCGGGTGCGGAGCAGCTCGAGAAGGATAAAGCTGCTTTTGAGAAGCAGAAACAGACTTCGGAATGGGCTGCCGCTGCCCAGCTGAAACAGGTGCGTACCCTTGCTAAACTTCTTGCTGATGAGCGCAAAAGTTGGAATGAAAAAATGTCCAATGAGCGCAAGAAGTGGAATGCATCGTGGGCTAAGCAGAATGACATTCTGTTTCATGCTCGGCAGGAGCTGACAAATGCCAAGGCAGCGAATGCTACCTTGAGCCAAGAGAAGGCTGCGACTGAGGCCATTTCTGTTAAGGCACTGCAGGCGAGGGCCGACGCCCTGAAGGCGCTTGGAGAGGCCAAAGAAGCCGGGGCTCGTGCCTCATAGGCCCTTGAAGAGGCCGCAGAGAAGGAGAGCCATGCTTCTAAGGCTCTTGAAGAGGTGAATGCGGAGCGCATTCGTTTAGGCAAAGTTGTTGAAAGCCTGCAGGTACGTTTGTTTAACTTTGTTGCTTTCGTCCTTTATTGTTTTGAACATATTTGTCGAGTGAACTGTTTGCTGTTTTTGTAACAGGCTGAGGTTCAGGCCCGGGAGGTCGCGGTTACGGACCTTACTGCCCGCGTGTCTTCTGCGGAGAAGCGGGCTGACGCTGCTGCTGTGGCCAAGGATGCCTTGGTGTCCTCTTTTAACCAGCTGGAAGCTGACCGTGAGTGGCTGCGGACTCACGGCATCGCGCGTGTAAGTATCCTTTGCCTTTACATTTGCTTGGATTAGCATTCAAGACTTATGATCTTTTTATTGCAGATTGTCGAGGCTATCATGAATGCCCCTGAGACCTCATCTGGTTTGGACCTGGTTAAGGAACGTGCGCGCGATGCTGGCTTCAAGGCTGGTTATAACCGCTGCATTGGGCATATCAATGTATTATCCGCAGGCGGTTATACTGATCAGGCATCCGGGTTCCGTGATGTGGATACCGAAGGTCGTCTGAAAGCGGCCGTAGCCTCCTTTTATGATACGCCCCTTGCCTGTGTAGGTGAGCTGGACGAGTGTTTGGAGGTTGCGGACTATGTTGACCGCTTGCGGATGCTTTATCCGGATGTGGAAGAGGAAGAACCCGCTGGTGGTGCCGGAGGAGACGCGGGGACCAGCGGTACAAAATAGGGTTTAGGTTGGCGAGTGTGCCTCCTTTTTGTATTCCTCTTGTATAGAGTAGGAACTTTATGTAAATTCAGTAAGCATCATGTGGATACTTGAATTTTTTGAATATAAAGTTTCTTTGTTCAGTTTGTACAAGTGTTTTTAATTCTTGCATGTCTGAACGTGTGTATGCGTAACTTTACCCATTTATGAACGGGGTCAAGTATACTCCATACTTTTGTTGTATGTGTATGCATCAATTCTGTTACTTACCGTGTGAGGGTTTTAGAATTGCTTTAAGCTTTGTAAAAGCTTTTATTACCGGAACTCTACCCATTTGTGAATGGGGTCGAGTGTACTCCATACCTTTGTCGTATGAGTCCGCGTCAATTCCATTGTTTGCCTTTTTGGGCTCAAGAATTGTGTCAAGTGTTTAACAAAAACTTGTGTATCCGGCCGGATAAAACATGCAAGTCTTTTTGCCTTTTGCTGGCCTATTACAATATTTGTGTGTGGTTACCACTTTGTATGGGTATCACGAATGAAGATTTTGCCAATCTGTTTTTGGGATACCGCAAAGTGGAACACGCATTTGTAATAGTAATAACAAACAATAATGTAGAAAATTGCTTATTTATTTATTTGCAAATGGCCTGCGGCCCAATAGGTTACATAGAGAAATGTAAGAACATGGCTTACATATAACAGCGTCGAAGCTGTTGTGCATTCCATGTGCGTGCGATAGGTTCGCCTTCTAGTGTTTGCAATCTGTATGCGCCTTTCCCTAAGACCTCGTTGATGAGGTAGGGTCCTTCCCACTTGGGGGCGAGTTTGCCTGGGCGCTCGGCATTAGATGCCTCATAGTCGCGTAGGACGTAGTCTCCTGGGTTGAAAGTACAAACGCGGACGCGCGCGTTGTAGTACTTTTCAAGTTTGGATTTATATTTGGCCTCGTTGATGGCAGCGTTTTCGCGCCTTTCTTCCAAGAGGTCCAAATCGATCCTGCGTTCCATGTTGTTGTCTAGTTTTTCAATAGCCAACATTCTAGGAGAGGGGAGACCTACTTCTGCGGGGATCACCGCTTCTGAACCGTAGACTAGGCTGAAGGGTGTTTCCTCATTGCTTGTTTTTGGGCTTGTACGGTGAGCCCATAAGATACTTGGGAGTTCATCGACCCAGCCACGCCTGGCCGTTCCCAACCGTGCCTTGATCCCTTCGACTAGGCTTTTATTGATACTCTCGACTTGGCCGTTCCCTTGCGGGTGTGCGACTGATGAGAATATGTGCTCAATGTGTAGTTCTTCTAGCCATTTTTGAAATTCGTCGGCAGCGAAGTTGGTGCCGTTATCGGTGACAATGCACATTGGTAATCCGAAACGGCAGATGATGTGTTCCCAAATGAACTTTCTTGTTATCATAGCAGTGGTTGAGGCGAGTGGTTTTGCTTCTACCCATTTGGTGAAGTAATCAACCGCCACTATGATAAATTTAACCGCACCTGGAGCGTCAGGGAAAGGTCCTACAACGTCAATTGCCCATTTCTGGAATGGCCATGCGGTTGTGACGGGGACTAAGTTGTTTTTTGGCCACAAGGTTTTTGGAGCATGACGTTGACAGTCGATGCACTTGCGCAACTCTTTGACGGCATCCAGGTGCATGCCGGGCCAGTAATATCCGGCATTCATGATTTTGGCCACTACCATGCGTGGTCCAGCGTGTATGCCACATATGCCCTCGTGTATCTCTCGAATGAGGTATGTGGCATCCTGGGGGTTGACGCATCGTAGTAGTGGCCCGAGGTATGATTTGCGGTATAAGATACCGTCTCCCATTTGATAATGGCACGCTTTGTATTGTAGTTTGCGTGCTTCTGATTTGCTTTCGGGAGTCACACCGGATTGTAGATATGCGATAATAGGTGTCATCCATGATGTTGAACCGTATTGAATGACGTTGACTTGGCGCAGGGGTACCGAAGGATTTTGCAGGATTTCGATGCGTATCTCCTTTGCCAAGTGTTGGAAGCTGGTAGATGCAAGTTTTGATAGTGCATCTGCGGACTTGTTTTCGCTTCGATTAATATGGCGAATATTGAATGAAGCGAATTTGGATTTTAGTTGCAGGACTTGCTCGAGGTAGAGGATCATGATATCCCCCTTTGCGGCATAGTCGCCGCGTACTTGGCCTGCAACTAACAAAGAGTCGACGTGGGCTTCCAGATGTTGCACGCCGATTTTGACTGCCAAACGTAGCCCTGCTAACAGAGCCTCATATTCTGCCTCGTTGTTTGTGCTTTTGAATTCGAGGCGGATTGCATATGTAAGTTCTTGGCCGTCAGGGCTGACGAGTCGCAGACCTGCACCCGCCCCTTCGTCGTTGGAGGCACCATCTGTGAAGAGTGCCCATGTTTCTGAGGAGGGTGGCGTTGGTGCAGGAGTTTGTGCTTCTTCGCATTCTTGGATGCGGTTCACCGGTACTTCGGCGGCGAAATCAGCTAAGATCTGGCCTTTAATCGCGGGGCGCGGTTTATAATGTATCGTGTGCGCGCCCAGCTCGATGGCCCATTTCGCTAATCGCCCAGAGATGTCGGGTTTGGAGAGGATCGGGCCGATCCTGTAATTGGTTAGCACTGTGATGACGTGGTTTACGAAGTAGCGTCGCAACCGTCTTGAAGCGTGCACTAATGCTAGCACCAATTTCTCCATTATTGAGTACCTCGTCTCTGGGTCGTTGAGCATCTTGCTGATGTAGTAGATGGGTGTTTGAACCCCCTTTCGCTCCACAATTAGTACCGCACCCACCGCGTTGTCCGCGGCGGATAGGTATAGTATGAGTGGCTCATCCTTGCGTGGTGCGGTTAAAGTTGGGAGTTGTATCAAACACTCCTTCATTTCCCGGAAGGCCTGTTCAGCCTCTGCGGTCCACTGGAATTGTTCTTTCTTTGAACAGCTCCGCAGGGTCTTGATGAACGGATAAGACTTAGCTGCGTGGTTGGCTAAGAATCTGTTAAGTGCCGCTAGCCTGCCGGCTAGCCGTTGCATATCCTTCATCGATGAAGGCGATGGCATGCGCTCGATCGCCTGGACCTTCTCCGGGTTTACCTTAAATCCATCTTTAGTCACGATGAACCCAAGGAATTTGCCTTCTTCCATTCCAAACGAGCATTTCCCTGGATTGAGCTTTATGTTAACGCTTCGCAGAGTTTGGAATGTTCTTTCAATATCTGTGAGCATGGTATCTTCTTCCATGCTCATGACGACCAGGTCGTCCTAGGGATGGCAATGGGTCGGGTTCGGGTCGGGTATTGGCAATCCCATACCCATACCCGGTTGTAAAATCGTGTCCCATACCCGACCCAATACCCGTCGGGTATATGTCGGGTAATTACCCGTCGGGTACCGGGTATACCCGCGGGTATCGGGTATACCCATTAGTTTGTTAAAAAATATACATTGGGATTTTCAAATACATTTTTTACTATTATAATTATTATATAATTTTATTTATGCAACAACTATTATAAATTAAAATATACATTACATAGATATAAGTTTTAGCATAAATTAATAATAACTTTATAATATTTATACACTTATATGTATATACTTCATAACATATAAAAAATAAATACTATCATCAAATACATATGCTAAAAGAAAATTTATTTTTTTCACATTATGAACATACTAAAATAAATTACTAAAAGATAAGGGTTAATGGAAAATAAAAATATAAATTAAAAATTTCGGGTATATGATCGGGTATATAGTTCGGGTAAACGGGTACGTGGTTTCGGGTAATCGGGTCGGGTATCACCTAATCCCATACCCGACCCATACCCGCGAAATTTTTTAAAACTAAACCCATACCCGGCCCAATACCCGTCGGGTATCGGGTATACCCGTCCCATTTGTGTCGGGTTTCGGGTATACCCGTCGGGTTCGGGTATTTTTGCCATCCCTAGGTCGTCCATGTAGATTTCGACACTTTTGCTTATTTGGCCGCGAAAAGTGTCGTTCATCAACTTTTGGTAGGTTGAGCCGGCGTTGCGCAACCCAAACGGCATTTTTGTATAGCAGTAATTTCCGGTGGGAGTCCGGAATGCCGTTTTGTCTTCATCCTCGATTGCCATTTGTACCTGATGGTATCCCTTATAGCAATCGAGGAAACACTTCCACCTGAATGGTGCGAGATTATCGACCTTTTCGTCGATTTCTGGAAGTGCGTAACAATCCTTGGGGCAGGCTTTGTTAAGGTCTTTGTAATCGACGCACATGCGCCAGCCCCCGGACGGTTTTTCTACCATGACTGGGTTGGACAACCAAGTCTGGTATTTAACTTCCCCCAGGATGCCTGCGGAGAGCAGTTCTTCGATCTGCTCTTGCATCGCCTGATTTTTAGCTGACCCAAGGTGGCGTTGGCCTTGGATCACTGGCTTGATACCTGGCATGGTATTCAAGTGATGTTGCGCAATATCACGTGGGACCCCGGTCATGTCTGCGGGTGTCCACGCGAAGATGTCTTGGTTCCTGAAGAGGAGCTGCTTCAGTTGCGCTTTGGTGGTCGGGGACAAGGCGTGACCCAATGTGACCTTTTGTTCTGGGTATCTCGCGTTGAGAACCCATTTTTCTGGCTGGTCATTGGGGGTGGGCCTTGCGACCTTGGTCGGACGTACTTCGTCCGACATCATGACGTCCCTGCGGGCATAGATTATCGCGACCCCCGATTCGGTTGGGAAACCAACCGCAGAGTGGGGGACCGACGTAATCATATTGAAATCTCCTTGGGATTCTCTCCCGAGGAGTACGTCATATCTGGAGGTGTGAGGTAAAACCATGAAGTTTACCTCTTCTGTCCTTGTGCGGTTTCCGCTGGAAAGACGCACAAGAAAAGTAATCTGGCCTAGGGGAAAGACAGTTTCCCCTGCGAACCCGGTTAACGGGTAATCTACTGCTTGCAACCGATCTTTGTCCTCCTGGTCGAACTGGTTGAAGCATTGTTCGTAGATTATATCAGATGTACTGCCCGGGTCGATGAATAGACGCTCGGTGCAGTAGTGTGCCAGTTGGCCTGAAATGACGACGGCGCGCCTATCGCGCGGTCCGCCTCGGACTTTTGGAAAGACGACTTGCTCGTCCTTCCAGTCACATTCCGGCCTTCTTGCCGCTTTCCGCGGCCTGCCCTTGCCTCCGTGGATCATGTGGGTGGAAGCCACGTGCATGGTTCGCTTCCCGGAGGAGGTACCTTCGCCGTGAGGGGTAATGCGCTTGGTGGGTTTTTGCCCACCTGGCAAAAGATGTTGCAGTTTCCCCTCCTTTAAGGCGCGCTCAATCTCCAGTCGGAGACTGATGCAGCTGTTGGTGGTGTGGCCCGAGTCCTTGTGGTACTCACAATAGAGTGTGAGGTCCTGATTTTTCTTGGACTTCATTGGTTGGGCCGGTCGCAAGAACTGTGGGTCCGCAAGGAGGACCTCACTTGGCGACATGGTGATCTCGGTCCAGTTGCGGTCCCGAGATTCTTTCTTGGGCGCCCGACTGTCTCGGGCGGGGTTGTAGTTCTTTGGGTCGAACGTGTTGGTTTGCGGGAAGTATGGTTTGGAAATATCGCGATTTCCAACGTCCCGGTTGCGTTTATTGTTACGCTTGGACCCTTGTTGGGATGTTTCGGCTTGGGGTTTCGCCTTTGACACATGCGGTTCGAGTGACCGCTGTGTCTGGGCGTATTTCTTGACCGCAGTCATGACGTCTTCCCATTTTTTGGGTAAAGCCTCCTTGCCAGAGATGGTCATGATCATCTCTCTGTCTTTGACGGCCCGGATGAAGTGGTTTCGTGCCATCTGGTCTGCCACGTCACCTATCTCCAGGCACTCTTTATTATATCGGACGACGAATGCTTTGAGCGATTCGTCGTTCCTTCGCCAGATGTTCATGACGTCACACGAATCTCGTTCGTGGCGTCGCTGCTGGCAAAAATGTGCGAGGAACTTGGTACGCAAGTCCTCGAATGAATCCAGTGATCCCACTGGCAAAGAATCGAACCATGCCCTGGCCAGGCCCGTGAGGGTCTGGGGGAAAAAATTGCACCAAGTGGGTTCATCCCACTGGCCGTTGATGCCCGCGCCCATGAAGACGTTCATGTGGTCGTCCGGGTCGGTCGAACCATTGTATTTCCCAACGTTGAATGGGAACTTTGTCGTGGTGACATGGGCGTTGGCAATCCGCGTGCCGAATTTGGAATTTTCGGCCGCTGCCTTTGGCCTGTATGGTTCGTTTGCAGGGCGCTTTGCCGCCCTAAGGTATGTGTTGCGGGGGTGACTGGGAGGAACATAGTTGCGTCCTCCCGGTCTGCTACTGGTGTCATGCGAATCACCGCGGTAGCTATGGTCGTCAGGGTCGGTATGACCGTACCCTTCGGTGTATGGTTGTGGGCCCAATCGGCTCTGAATGCCGGGGCCGCGTCTGGAGGTTGATCGCCTCCTGTCCTCGCCATGGGGGCCAAGGCGGGTATGTACCGGTCCTCTGGTGTGGGACCCGTATGAGGAATCATCCTCGTTGAGGGTGTGGACCGAACAGTAAGACGATCCCCGTTCTTCACGCCGGCTTCTTGAAGCCGGGCGTGAATGGATCCTGCCGTCGTATTGTAAAATACGCTCAACAGGGGTGTGCGGTGCTGGGGGAAGCCCAGCTCGTATATTCGCTTCAGTACAAGCGCGGTTGTATGCTGCAGTCAGCGTAGCTGCCTGCTGCTCGTACCAGGCATGAATGGTCGTGCCTGGTGGGATCACAGATGGGAATTGTGATAAGTCATGTCCGAACATAAAGGAGGGGCTCCTTTATGTGGACGTGCCAATGTGTCCGGGTTGGGAGGTCGAGGCATTGACCCCTACCGGGTTTGGGATTGGAGGATTTTGGTTACCCGCAGTGTTGTTTTGGTGATCAGTCATGATCGTGAGAGAGGAAAAAGGGATGGATTAGAAAATGCTAAGAGTAGCGGTGGGCGCCAATGATGAAACAATGGTTAACCGGGCAGGGTTAACTCACTGGTCTCGTCAAGAAGGGTTAATCCCTTCCTCTCGAGGATCGCTGGCTGGATCACCGGTGGTTGATCTCCTGCACAAGGAAACAAGCCGTGACTCGTAACAAGGAGGATGGGGTGGGGGGTGCTCCTTGTTACCACTCTCCGGCGTGAGAATCAGTAGTTTGCTTGGGAAGCAAAGTAAGATAGTAGTAGTAGTGAGAGAGTTGTGAGAAGATACCTCAAACCTGGTTTGGGGTTGGTATTTATAGCCGAGGAGTGGAGGAGGATGATGATGGATGGACTGACGACGTGCTGCCCCTTTTCAGGTGTGTCAGGCTCGTCGGTTATGGAGGTTACGCCACGTCAGTCCATTGCTTACGTAGCTCTGACAGGTAACTGTCATTGGTGCCACTTGCACTGTGGTGTCAGTACCACTTGCTTGAGTACATAGGATGCGGTGCAAGCCGCATCGCTACGTGCGGTAACATCTGAAGTTACCGCGTCTCCTACTTGTGATCAAGGAATACGCGAGATGCGGTGCTAGCCGCATCGTCGTCTTGCCTGCATCCCTTGTCGTGACGAAAATGTCCGTATGGTGCGGTGTCAGCCGTACCGCTACGTTCATCTTCTTCTATGCCCAAGGTAAGGCTTTCCTGTATTGATAGAAGCGTTCACTGGACGCGGTGAGATGCCGCGTCGCTGTGAATACTTCCGTTTTCGTACACCAGATGTGATGCTATGTCGCATCATTCTACCGTTCTCCTGTTCCATGTAAGTCCTCCTTTGTCATTAGATAGATTGGATTCAACCCTTGTGTCGACGCGTTCCCGCATGGGCACAAGTGGGTTGTTAGCTAGTGGGGGTTTTGATAAGGGTAATGGTCACTCGCGGTCGATGCTGACGCGAGATCTGGGACCATACCCCTTCACTATTGTAGACATCAACACTCATTTATAACATGCAAATGCTGTAAGAAAACCTTCAAAATATGAATAATGGACAATTATATGTTTTATAAATCAAGAAGAATGAACAAACCCTAGCATGAATCAAACTAATAGCAGTAATCATCTCTCAATGTTAACGATGCAAGAAAATCTTGACAATTGTGAGTTCAAAAGGATACTAATAGTTAATTCACATAATTTCAATCAAACGATTACAAAGTTGATGAATCAAACCAAAACATGTATGAAAAACCCTAGAAAACTCAAAACTCTTCACCTTGAGATGATCTTGAAAGAATTAGCCACTCATAGTTGATGATTGATCTTCAAAACTTGATGGAATGTGATAATGGATGGATTGGAACCTTGAAAAGCTCTTAAAATCACTAATGGATGTCCCCAAAACTAATGTGTGATGAATGGACCCCATTAAAACTGGTCAAAGGATAAATTCACGACCCGTAACTGATATGGGACGCGACTTGCGTCTCCATTTGTTTTCTCCCCTGACTTGCGTGGGTGAATGTGTCCATTTGATCTTGTGGGGATGTAGTTTGCGTCCTTAAGGAAACAACTTGCATCCTCACATGGTTTATTCTCCTCTCTTCATATGACCAATCCTTATTGCATTCATATGCTTCAAATCTCTCAATTAAGTACCAATAAGCATCCATTTAAGCTCCAAGCACATTATTTTCTCATTAACTTCATTCCAAAGCCCCGTGAAGCTTCCAAAATGTACCTTGAACATGTTGAGGCCTGCAAACTACAAACCATCTTAAAATAGTGTATTCTAAAATCAATTTTAGATACATTCGTAAAATTAAACACGTTAAGCTTTGAGAATTCACCAACCCAACACTATTCCATTAATGCTAGGTGGATCAAGACAATTGGTTTCCTTTGAGTGAAAAATAGGTCCAACCTTAAAGCGTTCGAATGAAGTCAATGGTGTAAATTTAATTTTATCTCCCTATGGTGTGTTATTTCTTTTCCTTATAAGTAGCTTCCGGCTAGAGCTCTGTTCTTTGTGTTAATATATTGTAGCCTTTCAAAAAAAGAAAAAAACAACCACTAGTAGAATGTGTGAAAGAGATTAATTTTGTTTTAAAGGATGATGAAGTGAAATACATAGAAAAATGATCATTTTATATAAGAAATTAAAATCTTTTGGTTGTTAATAGACAAAAATGTACAAAGTAAGAGAGGTGTAATGGCTAGAGTTCTATTATATTGATCAAAAGTGCATACATTGAAAACAAAGAAAAGAAATAAATAGACAAGCTAAATAGGTAATCTAGCTAAAAGGGCTTAATGATGAACCCAATACAAAATCAGCCTACTTACTTAATTATGCTAATATTCCCCCTCAAACTCACAAAGCATCTATAAGTAGCATTGAGAGTTTTTCACGCAAGAAAGGAAACTGAGACGCAACTAAGCATTCATGAAAATATCAGCAATCTACAAGGCTGATGGAACATTGTGAATATTAAAAGACTTGTGGCCTAATGGTATCAAACAGTGTTATAAAGGTATCCCCCTTCCAAATAGTTGACTGTTCTAGTCTCATTGTGGAAACTTGTGTAGATTTAGTAGTAAGTTTAGTGGTATGTGAGTTTGGTTGTTAAAAAAAGCTAAGTGTTGTTCAAGACTATAAAATAACTATTGTGAAGTATAAAAATATATTTGAATCAAATAAGTAGTTAAATGATAAATATAAGAGATAAATTTAGTTTTATAGAATAAAGATGAATATAAATATTAAGGTGTTATAGTCAAGTTTGAGAACCAATCTGAAAAATCCTATCAATCCAATAATTGGTTACCTTTTCCGTCCGAGTACAATCTTTTAATTTGTTATTGCAATAATAAAAAGGTTACTAAGGATGAAAGCACATCAGAAAGAGAATAAAAGGAGACAAGAAAAGAAATATAACAACCTAAAATTGCACGCCTCTAGTTAAACGGGTCACATGGTAAAATTAATCGAAAAAAATTACGCATGACGTTAATTAAACATAGACTCGTGATGATAAATTATTAAATAGATACCACGTTGTCCAAATGACACATTTGACCCTCCTAATATGCAAAACAATGAACCATTAAACAAATATGCATGTTGGGTATTCGAACATCGTTCACGTCCTCCTAACACATGGCCTTAATTGAAGTAAATAACATTTATTATTAGTAAACAAATAATTTATACACCCTAAACCACCTATTGAGCACTAAATTGAGCATCATATAGAACTTTAATTATTGGAAGATGGTTTCCACTTGGTGCAATACCCATCATATCTTCGCATTTTGATATGACTTGGGATTTATTTAAGTTTCATGACCGTTTGTAAGTCAATGATCTTAATAGGCGGTTGGCTCACCCAATTATCCTTTTGACATGCTTGTTTACATGGAAAACCTGCAACAAGGTGGTGTTCCCACAAAAGAATGTTTCTATTCCATCAACTACACGAGATCAAGACAATTGGTTTTGTCTTTACGCCAACAGTGAACTGGACTACGGCGGTGGAAAAGGCACAAGATGAGAGCCGTAACCTATGGCAGAAGCCGTAGGCTACGGCGCCTGCTGAAGTTGTTTCCTTTGTTTTCTTTTGAAATCTCTCATGCTCCAATCTTGTTTCCACCATTTGCAACTCCCATCCAAGCATCATAACAACCACTCCTTATGATCTTTATCACCTGCAAAACCAAATATCTCGTAGTTACCATGTTCCACCAACTGACCGAATTAAGCATGGGATTTTTATCCTTTTAAAGCACTTAAGGCTTGTCCTACTGACCACCCGTCATAGGGCATCGAACCATAGAGAGTTTATCGTCAGCGGTTGGATTTTAGTTGATGAATTGGTATATCTAGCTTGCTTATTTTATCAAAAGTGTGTTTGAAAGTGGGAATTGATGATGTGATTCCAGTTAATTTGTGAAACAAGATAACAATTTCAACTATGATTACATATTACCAAAACGGTAATCAAAACGGATTTGTAAACAAGGTTTGAGAAAGAACCACACCCAGGTTTCGGATTTATGAGTGCCTAGAGATATCTTACACAATGGGAACCAATGATGTGATTCCAATTGGTTTTTTTGAAACAAGATAAAAAAATTCAACTATGTTTACAGATTATCAAAATGGTAATTAAACGGATTTGTAAACAATGTTTGAGAAAGAATCACAGTCCGGGTTTTGGATATAAGAGTACCTAGAGCTATCTTATACAATGGTTTGATTGTTTTATGATACGAAAATAATTTCTTGAGTTTATTAATTTAAAACCCTATTGTAGACATCAACACTCATTTATCACATGCAAATGCTGCAAGAAAACCTTCAAAATATGAATAATGGACAATTATATGTTTTATAAATCAAGAAGAATGAACAAACCCTAGCATGAATCAAACTAATAGCAGTAATCATCTCTCAATGTTAACGATGCAAGAAAATCTTGACAATTGTGAGTTCAAAAGGATACTAATAATTAATTCACATAATTTCAATCAAAAGATTACAAAGTTGATGAATCAAACCAAAACATGTATGAAAAACCCTAGAAAACTCAAAACTCTTCACCTAGAGATGATCTTGAAAGAATTAGCCACTCATAGTTGATGATTGATCTTCAAAACTTGATGGAATGTGATAATGGATGGATTAGAACCTTGAAAAGCTCTTAAAATCGCTAATGGATGTCCCCAAGACTAATGTGTGATGAATGGACCCATTAAAACTGGTTAAAGGATAAATTCACGACCCGTAACTGATATGGGACGCAACTTGCGTCTTCATTTATTTTCTCCCCTGACTTGCGTGGGTGAATGCATCCATTTGATCTCGTGGGGACGTAGTTTGCGTCCTTAAGGAATCAACTTGCATCCTCACATGGTTTCTTCTCCTTTCTTCATATGACAAATCCTTATTGCATTCATATGCTTCAAATCTCTCAATTAAGTACCAATAAGCATCCATTTAAGCTCCATTAAGCTCCAAGCACATTATTTTCTTATTAACTTCATTCCAAAGCCCCGTGAAGCTTCCAAAATGTACCTTAAACATGTCGAGGCCTGCAAACTACAAACCATATTAAAATAGTGTATTCTAAAATTAATTTTAGATAAATTCGTAAAATTAAACACGTTAAGCTTTGAGAATTCACCAACCCAACACTATTCCATTAATGCTAGGCGGATCAAGATAATTGGTTTCCTTGGAGTGAAAAATAGGTCCATCCTTAAAGCGTTCGAATGAAGTCAATGGTGTAAATTTAATTTAATCTCCCTATAGTGTGTTATTTCTTTTCTTTATAAGTAGCTTCCGGCTAGAGCTCTGTTCTCTGTGTAAATATATTGTAGCCTTCAAAAAAAAACAACCACTAGTAGAAAGTGTGAAAGAGATTAATTTGGTTTTAAAGGATGATGAAGTGAAATACATAGGAAAAATGTTCATTTTGTATAAGAAATTTAAATCTTTTGGTTGTTAATGGATAAAAATGTACAAAGAAACAGAGGTATAATAGCTAGAGTTCTATTATATTGATCAAAAGTGCATACATTGAAAACAAAGAAAAGAAATAAATAGACAAGCTAACTAGGTAATCTAGCTAAAAGGGCACCCAATACAAAATCAGCCCACATACTTTATTATGCTAATATTCCCCCTCAAACTCATAAAGCATCTATAAGTAGCATTAAGAGTTTTTCACGCAAGAAACGAAACTGAGACGCAACTAAGCATTCATGAAAATATCAGCAATCTACAAGTCTGATGGAACATTGTGAATATTAAAAGATTTGTGGCCTAGTGGTATCAAACAGTGTTATAAAGGTATCCCCCTTCCAAACGGTTGACTGTTCTAGTCTCATTGTGGAAACTTGTGTAGATTTAGTAGTAAGTTTAGTGGTGTGTGAGTTTGGTTGTTAAAAAATGCTAAGTGTTGTTCAAGACTATAAAATAACTATTGTGAAGTATAAAAATATATTTGAATCAAATAAGTAGTTAAATGATAAATATAAGAGATAAATTTAGTTTTATAGAATAAAGATAAATATAAATATTAAGGTGTTTTAGTCAAGTTTGAGAACCAATCTGAAAAATCCTATCAATCCAATAATTGGCTACCTTTTCCGTCCGAGTACAATCTTTTAATTTGTTATTGCAATAATAAAAGGTTACTAAGGATGAAAGCACATCAGAAAGAGAATAAAAGGAGATATGAAAAGAAATATAACAACCCAAAATTGCACGCCTCTAGTTAAATAGGTCACATGGTAAAATTAATCGAAAAAAAATTACGCATGACGGTAATTAAACATAGACTCGTGACGATAAATTATTAAATAGATACCACGTTGGCCAAATGACACTTTTGACCCTCCTAATATGCAAAACAATGAACCATTAAACAAATATGCATGTTAGGTATCCGAACATCGTTCCCGTCCTCCTAACACATGGCCTTAACTGAAGTAAACAACATTTATTATTAGTAAACAAATAGTTTATACACTCTAAACCGCCTATTGAGCACTAAATTGAGCATCATATAGAACTTTAACTATTGGAAGATGGTTTCCACTTGGTGCAATACCCATCATATCTTCGCATTTTGATACGACTTGGGATTTATTTAAGTTTCATGACCGTTTGCAAGTCAATGATCTTAATAGGCGGTTGGCTCACCCAATTATCCTTTTGACATGCTTGTTTATATGGAAAACTTGCAACAAGGTGGTGTTCCTACAAAGGAATGTTTCTATTCCATCAACTACGCGAGATCAAGACAATTGATTTTATTTGGGTGTAAATAAGTCAAACGTTAAAACATTAGAATGGAGTCTGGGTGACAAATAGGTCAAACGTTAAAACATTAGAATGGAGTCAATGGTGTAATTTTAGTTTTACCCCCCACAGTGTGTTCTTTCTTTTCCTTGTATCTAGTTTCTGGCGGTATCGGGGTGTGTAGATATCACGACCCCCAACCGCACCCTGGGCAGGAGCCGAGGGCAGATACAGCAGTGGTACCTGTGTTTATTAAATTCGCAATGGAAAATTTCACCAGGACCGTAGTTAGGAAACTTTCAGAGTTGTGAAACACCAAAGTTTTAATATTAAACAAATGGGATAAAACCCATATTACAATGAAATATTTTCATAAGGATAAACACTATTTTTACAAAACACGTTTTTTTCCTTTATTCTAGTAACAATACTGTAAGGACCTGCACGAAATTGTCCTAAAACGCTCCGTAAGTAGAAACCCGGACCCCTAAAACCCTAATCCTTGTGCAAAATCAAGAAATTCAATTTTACTGGTCTGTCGCGGGCCGCGTAAGACTTAAGGAAATTCTACGCAGGGCGCGACAGCTTGGCGAGTCTCCGGATAAGCTTTAGGCCACGTGTCAGACACGTGGCAGACCTAGGGTGTGACACGGCAGCCCTAGCCGTAGCTAGGATGGCCCTCGCGGGCCGCGTAGGTTCTTCTTCATGTTTACGCGGGCCGCGAGAGACTCAATTTTCAGCTATAAATAGGTCGTGCATGGAGTTTTCATCTGTGTTCATAAAACTTCTACGAAACCTTTTGCTTATTTTCGTAGATCAAAGTAGGGAAATGCTGCTACGATTACAAGGTAATAACTCGATCACTGCTATGATACAATGTCCGATTGATTGAAACCGATCCGATGGATGTTTAAGTGCTGCCCGAATCCGGGCTATACTTTGTCATTCGTCGTGAGGGTTTTGATTTCGTGAGCTTATCGTAAATGTTGTATTAAGTTACTAACCTAGTTTCGTGTGCATTGTTATTTAAGTAGGTTACGAGGCTAAATCAGTAGGCAAAACTCTGTCTTGTTAAACTCGCAATGTGAGTCATTCTCTTTTTATCAAATTGCTTTACAAAACCCTAAATGTTTTCCAGTTATACTTTGCAGTGATTAAGTCTTCGCTAATCTGTAATTACTGGCAGTATGTGGGGGTTTTGTGCACATTACTACTAATGATTTATCACTTTAGGTGGGCAAGCCTAATTTAGTGATATGTCCACGGTCATAGATACGGTCGAGTGACAACTGAACCAGCTAATTAATAGATAGGGACAAATGTGAAAACTCTTAATGTTGTAAATGATAACAATTTGTCGTTTTGTACAAATTGAATGACTCGCCAGTATTTCCCCGCTGATAAAATCTTTTTAAACATGTTTCAGGTGATTTACTGTGAACCAGGGAAAAGTGCCGCATAGCACTACAACTTGAGGAAAGTGGCTCAGTAAATAAATAAACATGTTTTTGTAACCAGGGGATTTCCCAGTGAAATTCCTCTATTGTAAATTACGGGGTTTGTCCCAAAATTTGAAATGAAATAAATGGATGTTTTCAGTTTCAAAGATCCTGTTAAAATTTCTGCTGCCTAATTAAACACCAATACCACGGGTTTCTGTCCCGCGGCTTCTAAAACGGGTAAAACCGGGTTGGGGGCCGTGATAGAAAAAGGTGGTATCAGAGCCACTGATTTAAGCCAATTAAGTATTTAGTAATACTTAGTTCCCAATTTGCCATTCTGTGTGTAACACCTCGAAAATTCATGTCTAATAATATATCGACACGTGTCATGAGCTTTAAATGTGTAAAGAATTACTTTAAAGAGACTAAAGTTGACAAACAAAGAATCTACGAGTGTAAAAGGATTCAAAGTGTCAGCAATGGATAAATATATCTTTCAACAACCCTACACGATGTTTATACCCTTAAACGAATGAGTCATGGATCATACGAAGCTAATTGTGGAAGAAAGTGAGAGATTACAAACTACAGGGGTTAAATGTGTCAACATGTTTAAAGTATACATCTGAGTGACCTTTTAGCAAACCCGAAGCTTTGTAACAATTAATTATGCTCACTAGAATAAGTGATAAAAATTTCACAAGGTTCGATAAAGTATGAGAAAGTTATGACAATATTCGTATACGAGGGGCTAAAAGCGTCAACGTTGAAATCTAGGGCCTTACGGGTGATCACAAAGTTAACCGAGGACTTAACAGTGTTTGGTTATGCCTTGAAGCCCTTAAAAGTCAAGTTAGAGGGTTGAAAATGCAAGATACAAAGTTAAAACCACGTTTGGAAGGACCAGGGGACCTAAAGTGCAAATAATGAAACTTGTTTAACTTGTTCCCGACCCTCATACCGGCCGCGTAAGACCTTAAGGGTCCTTACGCGGGCCGCCTGGCAGTCTACAGTACAGAAAACATGCACAACTGCCAGTTCAGGTCTGTTAACCGACTTAAAACTCTTGTTTTACATACAAGGGGCTGCCCCAACCAGTTTTCATGCAATAGGGGCACCTGTAATGATCCCATTACACTTGTAGACTTCCTTGGCATCATCTTATGAGATCAAACTCACTATATAAGAACCCACTTGTTGCAACACTTGAGCACCTCATTTGAAAACTGTAGGATCGTGTACGGACCCGAAACGAGTCGTTCAGAGGTGTTCTACACAATATGAAAGGCGGAAACAGACATATTGTGTGTGATTCAGCAAGATATCACTTAAACTGTCTTGTTTATTGATTTGGTAACAAATTACAGTACGGAGACACTTCGACAGAGCTTCGCCGTCGAAAAACACTATCCTAATTCCGTTCCAAATGAAACGAGATCACCACTATTTATAGACCAGCTAATTCCGCTTCAACTAGATTCAAACGAAATCATATTACAAACGGAATTACACCTTCATGCGGAATTAGCTAATTCCGTGCGGAATTACCAGATGGTAATTTCGTGCGGAATTAACTCTTTCAAGCGAAATTAACTTTTTGCCTTGTTTTCTCGGTCTTCGTGCCATGAACAATGCAAGAGTCGATACAAGACAAAGTCGACAGACGTATGCACCAACAAAAACCTTCACAACTTCACTTCTGGAGAATTTTGGAGCTCAAGCACACTTCCTAGGAGTCATTAGTCGTGCATAGGACCTCAGTAAGTGTCCTTAACTTTCCTTAATTCAGTTTTGCTTAGTTAATTAGCTTAAAGTCAAAGCGTCGTAATTAAGGTTTGACTTCGAGATTAATCAAAATTTGTCCAGTCAAATCTCGAACTGAAAGTACGTATGAGTTGGTAATTATGTGGGTAATAAACCCATAAAAGGGTACTCTCTGATTGCCACTCTAACTAGGTCAATTGTCGGGTCAAAGATAATTATAAAAAGTCAACAGAAGGCATATTTTAAATAAATGCATAATTATCAATGTAGCAGCCATGCAACCTATTTTATCACTAATATAACTTGGTAATTAATGCAAGAACATGTCTAAACATGTTCAACCCGACAATTTTCAGTTTAGGCTCGGTTCGGAGCCGAAAGTCGCATAATTTGACTTTTGCTTTGACTTTCAGTTTTGACCCGTTAAAGCATAGTTTAGAAATGCCTTAGAGCCTTATTAGGACCAGGTTACATGTTAGTATAACCCTCTGTGATTATACAACTTGGTTCATTAGTATCCGATTCATATGCATGTTTCCGTTAAATGCTTAAATATTACCTATTATGCCCTTTTCACCTTAAAACGTGATTTTTGAAAAAGTAAAAGAATAGAAACCTTCATTACTGATTTATAGACTTGTCCCTAAAATTTGACATCAGTTTGAGGTCTAGATTAGGAGTTATGCTCATTAGCGTAAATGAAAAGCTTTTTATTAATTAAACTGCATAATTAGCGTATAACCTATCTAAACCCAATTTTTGATATCAAACTTTTTGTCCACTGATGTAAAATAATATTTTGGGATTTTTGAAGATTTTTATTTATTTTTAGGCTGAGCATAACATAGGGTTCTAAGCTTGATTCGGTAATTGCCGGTTTTGTCCTTTTGGCCTATAAATTGAGTTTTACAAAACATTTTGACCCCAAACCTTTTGCTACTGATTTTATATGATAAATAAAATATTTAAAGCTTTCTGGAATGATAAAAATATCAGCTTTCCTTTAAAAACCCGAAAATCGCTTAAAACCGCCTTTTAAGCATTTTTAACGCATAGTATGTATTAAAACTATTTTGAACATATAAGGTTTGATGCCTACTGAAATTTTCAGTAAAATTTTATATTTTAACAGTAAACAAAAGTTTTAAACTCAGATTTCCAGCTTTGACCTTTTAGGCTTATGTGAAATTACCAAAATGCCCCTACGGTGCATAGTTTGGTTATAAAAGATAAATTTCACACATATGTTATACCCTACTGTTATCACTTATTAAATTAAGTATTTTTACTAATTATATCAGACCTGTAACTCAGTTTGATATTTAAACTCTTTTATAACCTTTAAAATGACCAAAATGCCCCAACGGGCATAGTTTGAGTTTAAATTCGTTTTGGGCATAATAGAAGATATCTTACTGATGTCACAACATATTTAAGGCATATTAACTTAGGAAACCTGTATATGACTCTTATGGTTACCCGTTACGCATATTTCATGTTCGGTTCGGTTTATGTGACTAGTTTGCATAAATTAACCGAAACGGGCCAACCTTATCATTTTTGTCTCAAAATCCAGAATGTGTTTAGTTTACCCATATTATACAAGTCTTTAAACTTGTCGGGTCTAAATCACATTCTATTCCGATTTTCGCTTCGTCATGCGTTTTAAACCGTATCTTTCTTTAAAACTAACCGGTCTAAGTTTAGGCTTAATTAAAGACATGTTAGGAATCTAATAGGTTATTATAAACCTTCGTTCCAGAATAGGAGACCCGGTAAAAGTTACTTGCACTTGCTGCTTGTGATTATTACTTGCTTGTGATTATTACTTGCAAAGGTAAATACTTTTAACTTATTTTCCCTTATACGGGCTTGGGGTACGGTATATAAAATACCGCTTGGTCGGGCATTGAATTTTTGATCGTATGAAGGTTGATTTATTGAAATGACCCGTTTAAATTGTTTTGTTTGCTTAAAGCCTTTGGGGGGTTAATGACCATGTCACGAATATCCATGGCATCATTCACAGAAATGGCCACGACTTTAGCACGGGGTGTAGGCATGACACCCGCCAGTGCATATATATAAATAATGAGGTATAACTGCCGGTTACGAGAATAACTCGCCGCGGGACTATATCATGTGGTGTGTCTATTAATCCTTAACCCGGTGCTCAGCCCGGGCTACTGAACGTATAAGAAACTTGTAATTCCTTTACAAGTTTATATATAAATTATTATCCCAAGTTATAAAATCTTTTGTGCCTTGACGTATTTTCCCAAAAAGGCTAAGTGTTGGTGCATACGTCTGTCGACTTCGTCTTGTATCGAGTCTTGCATTGTTCATGGCACGAAGATCGAGAAAACAAGGCAAACAGTTAATTTCGCTTGAAAGAGTTAATTCCGCACGAAATTACCATCTGGTAGTTCCGCACAGAATTAGCTAATTCCGCATGAAGGTGTAATTCCGTTTGTAATATGATTTCGTTTGAATCTAGTTGAAGCGGAATTAGCTGGTCTATAAATAGTGGTGATCTCGTTTCATTTGGAACAGAATTAGGATAGTGTTTTCCGACGGCGAAGCTCTGTCGAAGTGTCTCCGTACTGTAATTTGTTACTAGATCAATAAACAAGACTGTTTAAGTGATATCTTGCTGAATCACACACAATATGTCTGTTTCCGCCTTTCATATTGTGTAGAACACCTCTGAACGACTCATTTCGGGTCCGTACACTATCCTACAACTGGTATCAGAGCACAGGAGGAGTTCAACCGATTTCAGCTCAATTTCATCAGTTTCTCTTACTTCTACACCTTCTTTTCTCAATTGAACAAGTTTTAACGGTCAAAATGATCTAAACTTCTCATATCATAATCGGAATCATGTTTTAACAAATCCTTGAGAAAATTGGACTTTAATTTGATTTAATTCTGACAAAATTGATAATTTCGCTTGAACATCAGAATCGAATATGCTGACATCGTCATAATTCCTCTTGGAATTACACTTTAATACCGCACGGAATTACATTGATTGATTAATCTCGTTTGAAATTTCTAATAATTCCGCACGGAATTAGTAATTTCGCTCCAAAGATTTATTTTCGTTTGAATTGGTGATTAATTCCGCATGAAATTAAATTTCGTTTGGAAATTTCGTTTGAACTTGTTAATTTCGTTTGAAAGTTGTATGCAGGTAATCTCGTTTGAAGTAATTCCGTTCGAAAGACTTAATTTCGTTTGAAAGTGTTTGTCTTGATAAACGTGTTACCGAATCATGGAAGAATAATTCTACAACGCATTTGCCACATCCCCGACTACTCCGGCTGCGATTGCTCAAAGCATGAACATGGAAAATGAAAATGGAACTTTACAAAAACCCCCGAAGCTTATGGGCATTGAAGAATATTATGGATGGAAAGATCGGTTTGAGAATTGGGTTCAAGCAACTCATTTAAGATCTTGGGAATGTATCGAGAAAAAGTATGTTAGACCATGTACTGAGTTGGGAGTTACAAAAGCTATTTCTGAACTGAATGATAAAGAACGAGACATGTATAAAGCAGAAAAAATGATGATCAGTCTTTTACAACAAGCTATGAAAGAAGACATTTTTATGTTGCTTCAACATGATAACACTTCGCGTTCAATTTGGGATGCATTGCATGTTAAGTTTGAAGGTAGTAAAAAGATGATCAGGAGCAAGAAAGCACTGCTAAAGAAAGAATTTGATTTGTTTTCAAGCTTGTCGGGAGAATCGTCGAAGAAGTTAATTGAAAGATATTGTCACTTAGTGAGATCTATGTCTTTGTTAGGAATTGAGAAAAGTTAAGATGAATGGGTTGATAAATTAGCTGATGCTTTACCTCAGAAAGAATAGGGTACCTTTTTGATGATCTTAAAGAACACTAGAGAATATGATGGGTTGACGATTTCTCAGTTTATCGAGAAGATTGAGGGTCAAGATCTTGAACAGCAAAAGTTTGCAAGGATGAACAATCCAAGTAATCAACAAGATGTGAAGATGTATTACAAAGGCAGTGTTCAAGAGGTTGAAATGAGTCCAAAAATCCAAACTGCGTTTAGTGCTGGAAACTCATCTGGAACTGTTGATCAAAGTTCAAACAGCGGCAGTGGAGTATCTTCATATCCAAGTGTTAATCCAAAGAGTTCAACTTCAAGTTTCCAGTCTCAAAGCTCAAAAAGTGGAAATGGTTGTGTGATATAATGCAACATTGCATTGAATCTTCCGAATGGCCAAAGTTTTTCTGAAGAAGTTGCTAAAGATCACATGGCACTACTTGCTACAGTGTTAGAATCCTATGAGGGATTGGTTGCAGGAAAGATCGGAAATCCTATGCTGACAAAAGAGGATTACGATCAGATAGACGCTGAAAAGATGGAGCTCGTGGACATCAAATAGTGTTTAGCTAGTGTCTTGAGGAGAGCAGAAAAGTTCAAAATGATTACAGGAAGAAATGATTTTCTGGATGCATATGTTTCTACTTTGGGTTTTGATAAATCTAAAGTTACTTGTTTTCGATGCAGGGAGAAAGGTCATTTCAAGAGAGAATGCAAAAATCCAGAGGCAAGTGGAGCAAAGAATCCATTTGGAAAAGATGATTACTATCGGAAAGCCATATATCAACAAGTTGCTCATCAACCGCATCAACAAAAGGAACCACAAACTGCTCATGCTAGAATGATCGAAGATGCAAATAAGAAAGCTTATTATGGTATCATTGATCAATATGATGAAAAAGTGGCAGAAGGCTTCAGCTGGGATAAATACATTCCACCTGATTCAAAAGTTGTAGCTCTCATTGCAAAGATAGTTCAAAAGCCTGATTTATTTACGGAATGGATGAAAATATTTGATAGTAATGAGACAAGTCAAGATGGAGAGTCTGTTTCATCAGAAGAAAGTTCAGAAAGAACAACAGTTTTTGATCAAACACCATCTAATTCTGGATTTTCACATGACAGTACAGAAAAGACAATAGAGTTTGATCAATCACCAACTAATGACAGTAGTGATTATGAGGAAGAAATGCATATTGATGTTGCAAAAACTCATTTATCTCCTGAAAGTTTTCAATTTTACTTTGCAGATCGCTTGAAGAAGCTAAAGGAGAAACAAGTAGCAAGAGAACAGAAAAAGAAGAAATGTGAAAGTGTTGTTCAAAAGGTGAAGTCTGAACAAAGTGAAGAAGTTAAAGACGGTGAGAAGATAGTTGAAACTGAGAAGGTGATTGAAGTTGAAAAGGTTGTTGAAGTAGAGAAGATAATCGAAGTAGAAAAGATTGTTGAGATTATCAAACCATGTCTTAAATGCTTGGAATCTTGTAAGCAGTGTGAAGAGAAAGATGAAAAATTGACTGAGTTTGAAAAGATGAAAGAACAATTACTATTCAATCTCAATTATGTGAAAGAGTCATATGACGTGTTAAACAGAACAATGACTGGTCTACAGAAGACAAATTCTGAAAGAGAAGATGCATTAACTATAATGAATGCAGTGATGATGTCGAAGCAAAAGGCTACCAATCATTACATTGAGGAATGTGCAAAGCTAAAGCAAGAGTTGGAGACTGAGAAGATTGAAAATGAACGAATTAGAAGACTGTTGCAAAGTTATTCTAGTTCTGATTATATCATTGACCGAATTTATCCAACTGTTGCAGGTCTTGAAGTATTTCAAGATGAGAAGCCAAAAAAGAAGGATACTGGTAAGAAACAGAGTGTTAGTTATAACAAGTGTCCACCTCCGATCTGGGAAGGTTATTCTCCCAGAAAACCAAATGAGGAGCAAGTCAAAAAGGCGATCAATATAAAGTTAAAGTCCGATATAACCCATGATTTACCAGAAAACATTGACGTTACTTTTACATCGTCTGACACCCATCATGAGTCCGAGTTAATAAAAAAGGTAGTCGATCAGGTGTTGGATAAAGATGAGGAGTCTTAGTCAAATTCCGAGTCTGGAAGTTCGAGTTCGTCAGTCAATAATTCAAAGACGTCGGTTAAACGGGTTTACAATAAAGAATTTCTTTTATCAAAATCTAATTTGAAGGATGAAACATTTGAAGTTGCATATACTTTGAATGATTCTGACAAATTATATTCTGATAAAGAGTTTCCAATAAGAAGTGTTCAAGTTGAAAAGATCAAAAAGGTTTTCAAACTAACAGAAATCAATATTTATGAAATAAACGATGTAAATCTTACTGAAAAACCTAAAAAGTACACTTCAAGAGTTCAAAAAACGGTTAAACAAGAAAAAGGGTTATAGTTCTGGTTCTAGTTTTCAAAAGAAACCAAACCATAACGGTAATTTCAAAAAGAAAGGTCTTGGTTTTATTCCACCTGAAAATTATAAACATGAAAAAACTTCTAAAACAAATACAAAATTTGTTCCAGGGACAAGCTGTGAAGAGGAATCAAAGAGCTCATTCTGGAAGCAATCAAACCGGGAATTTCTTGCCAAGAAGCAAGAGAAAGTGAAGAATGGAGCTAATCAAAAGAAGGAGACAAGAACTTGTTACAAGTGCAATGAAGTTGGTCACATTGCATGGAACTGCTCTCAAACAACAAAAACAAAACAGGAAGTCTCTAAAAAACTCAAAGAACAAGTTGTTGAGAAAAATGAACCACCAACTGAAAAATTTAAAATTTTTAAAAATTCAACATATGAAGTTGGTGAGTGTTCGAAGACACATTTTTACAAAAAGAGAGCTGAGCATGACAACCAAATGTGGGTTGTTAAGAAGTTTTATGAAAAACTTGGCAATGAATCTGATTCCACAAAGTCAGATGAGCCACATGTTGAAGTTAAAGAAGAAAACTCAGTTCCGCCAATGGATGATGAAAAATTCCACCATTGAGGGCTGAAAATTTTAAATCAAAGGTTGGTAAGGTTGAGATCTCGAATCAATTTTATTCTGAGAAGAAAGAATTTGATGTTGAGAAAGTGTTTAATGGAAATGTTAAAAAGAATTTTGGGAAAATGGTCGAGGGAAAGGCTAAAGGGGTAAAGGACTTTTATGAAACAAAGAAAGCGACTTATTACCCAAGTGAAGTTGAGGAGGAAACATCCAAGTTTGGTCAGGCTTGGATGGCATTTTTTCACAAGTAAAATCCTGACTTGCCGGAGTTCCCTGGTTGTTAAGTGTGGAGCAGGAATCGATATCATTCTTTATATCAGGTTTGATCGTGCATACCTACAACTAGTACAGAGGTTTGGTTTTCAAAGTGATTTATCAAGGTCATTAGTTTGAACTTGATGTAAATCCTCATATAAGTGGTTGAAAAACAATGTGATGAATCCCTAACCTACAAGTGGTTTCTAAAATCAACAAAAATTATTTTCCGAAAAAACCATTTTGATTAAAACAAACTTGAGTGTTTTGAAATCATAATGGGAAAATAGTATATTGAAAGGGGGAGTTCTGATTGTTTATGCCAAGTGGATGGAGAATTGAAGCGATTCACAACAGTTGTCACTTTATTTGTACAGTTTGTTTTCAAAGTTTCTTTAAATGTTTTTGAATTTTAGGGGGAGTAAAAATTTCAGAAAATCCAAAAACATTAGAAAATTTGAAAAAGACAAAAATATGATAAATTCAAAAATGAGTTTTGTCGTGAAAAGAGGAAATGATAGTACATCAGTGGACTATCACAACATGCTAAAGAAATGGAAAGTCAAATGTGATAAACAATCTCACTGCGGATATGCCTGTAGGTTTTTATACATTTAGTAGATTGTTTTCGGGATATAAACTTAAAATATTCAAACTTACTTATATCGTGGGGAACATTTCTTGGATATATGGGTAACCCCCGAAATCTTGTTTGAAAGGTCACTCTTTCTGAGATACTAGGTCTTTATACTCAGTGATATCTGGGGTATTATCCCGGGACTTCTGATTTTGCGGAAGCAATGGCCTAGTCCCCGTATAATACTTTGCTTTGGCTTGAAATATAGCGCAGCCCTTAGTACAAAAAATGATGAAACATTGAAAAATGCTAATCATGTGCGGTTGAAGAAAAGATTCTCTAAAGGGAACACACCAAAAGACGAGTCGTCATCTCTCTGCTGAACAGAAGTTCTGACCTGAGCTCTCACGGTTTCGCATTTAACCCTTTACAGATATCATCTAGGTATATTCACCTGTAAGACTGAATATTGGGATCTGGATAAGGGAGTATATTCAAGTGATGGGACACGCGAATAAGTTTAAGTGCTTAAAACACTAATCTCGAATCTCGAAACAGTTGAACTTTGTGTGAAAATTTAAAGTGGATCAGTATACTGACAATCTAGGTGAATTGTTTAGAACTTAAAATGTAAAAATCGTAACGGTGTTGGTGATTTGTCTCATAAACTGATATGATCCTCTTACACAAACTCACAAAAATATTGTTTGTAAATATTTCTTTACTGCATCTCTTTCAAGTCAAAAATCCAAAAAGATTTTAGTGTATTTTAGCATAAAATTTTGAAAAATTCAAAAAGATTTTCGACAACTGATGTTGAAGAGCTGATTTTTAGAATTCCGAGTGCTATACATGATGAACATTTTGTGAGGGGGAGTTTGTGTGTTTTTGCTTACAAGTGGTGATCAGAAATTTTTAAATGATAATATTATGAAAATTTGCTTACAAGTGATTCATCAGATATTATCTTTGTTAAATCATTCTAGATGAATTTGAGGGGGAGTCGGAATATATAAATTTGTGCAATTATAAAATTGTGAAATTTATTGTGAGGTAGAGAATGTGCAGGAAAGCCAGATTCCGATACCTGAAGTAGAATGTGAGCCAGGTTTTGATCCTGGAGCTAAAAGTTCACGCAAGCTGATGATGCTGATGAAGTTAAGGAATCAAGAGATCTAATCAAGAGAATTAGAAAGCTTGAAAGCCAGATTGTGATCCTGATTCATTGCAGATCGACATCCGAGGAGAGAGTATTTGTTCGAGGGGAGTATGCTGGTGCTGAATAGGAATGTAAAGAGAAGATTGAAGAAGTTTTACACTGTCAGATACTTCAAAGAGAACAATCAGACTAATAAAGACTGAAGGCGTTGAAGACTCGACACAGTAGACTCGTCAACATCTGAGGGGGAGTCTGTTGGTGCATACGTCTGTTAACTTCGTCTTGTATCGAGTCTTGCATTGTTCATGGCACAGAGATCGAGAAAACAAGGCAAAAAGTTAATTTTGCTTGAAAGAGTTAATTCCGCACGAAATTACCATCTGGTAATTCCGCACGGAATTAGCTTATTCCGCATGAAGGTGTAATTCCGTTTGTAATATGATTTCATTTGAATCTAGTTGAAGCGGAATTAGCTGGTCTATAAATAGTGGTGATCTTGTTTCATTTGGAACGGAATTAGGATAGTGTTTTCCGACGGCGAAGCTCTGTCGAAGTGTCTCCGTACTGTAATTTGTTACCAGATCAATAAACAAGACAGTTTAAGTGATATCTTGCTGAATCACACACAATATGTCTGTTTCCGCCTTTCATATTGTGTAGAACACCTCTGAACGACTGGTTTCGGGACCGTACACGATCCTGCACTAAGTGCAGGTACTAATCGGAATAGGCTGGTCTCTCCTAGCATCACATTGAAGTCGTGCAAGCTTAGATGCCTTTAAAGTCTGTTGAACAAAATTTCTTTTTTTTATCCGCCTGTGGATCTGTTTCAGCCATTTTGTGATACTTAATATTACACTTTTATTCGGTTGAAATAAATCTATCTTTTGCTTCCGCTGTGCATTTAAAGTTGTGTTGTTTGACTATGATGATATCAACTACGTCACGATACTCCCCACCGGGCCCACCGGTATACGTGGAATTATCGGGGTGTGACAGGTTGGTATCAGAGCCAACACTGAGTGAATTAAACACTAGTCTTTTGTGTTTAATCTCAGTTACACAATTGCACATTCCTCGATTTTCGAGTCTAGACAAAGAACATAGGACAAATCCTGATTTGTTTTATTTTTTGTCTTTTATATATATTTCTTGTTGTTATCTTTGTTTATGTTGACAGGTTTAATCATGCCGCCGAGGTTTAGAAGGGGCCCGTCACTGGGCATGACCACGAAGCCGGGCCGTCACATATAAGAACCCCGTCAATTACAATGAGCACCAATCCTCAGGAGCATTGGAGGACGTACATTGAGCTAGCAAGGTGATCTGTCTCGCTCAGTTCTTCACCCTCGTATCACCATTCATTTGGGCCTCAATCAGAAAATGAGCCCCAGAACCCGCAACCTTCATTTATACCTCTCCAACGGTCCAATTCGCACCATTCCTTTGGCGTCCCCACTCCTGTCTTCCAGAGCCGGTTCAACCCGGCAAACTACATTGAAGAACCAGTGGGTTTTAATCCACTAGGGCCTGAAGACCACTTCTCGGGAGACCATGCAATGGACATGGACGAGGACACGGATCCCGCCGAGCCTGCAACCGGGACCCCTAACCACCCCATCGAGATCTCTGATGGGTCCTCCTTTCATGGATCACCTTATTGTGGTCCAGATAGTTACCAGGCGAGGTTCGCCCAGTATGATTGGGTGTTTACACCTTCATACCACTCCTCGCCTCACCAGCAGCAGCAGCAGCAGGATCCTTCTGAGGATTCTCGTTTTGTGGCAGTCACTCCACCGCCACCGCCGCCAGTACAGCAACCACCTCCGGAGCCACCGAGGCAGAGAAGATCGAACGCACGGATGTCCGTGCGAGGAGGAGTGCGTATCAGCACCCCTCAACCTTCAAGTGGCAGCTATTACCCGCCACTCCACGAAGACCTACAGATGGGGGGACCTTCAAACCTCGTCTCGGAAGTAGACTCTGCGCCTGTCGCGCCACCATTGGGTTTTGGTAACCCAATTCCTGCATACGCCGGTTCAGCGACGTACAACCCATTTGAGCAGCCGGCCCACACCAACTACAACTATGCTGAGATCGACCCATACCAGGCAGCGTGGGACTACAATGCTCTTCATCCTGAAGGGCCCTATGGTGGTCCTTGGACTACTGGGTACCCACCTTATGGGTACCAGCACCCGCCACCTCCTCAACCTCTACATCAGCAGCCGCCGCAGCCGCAACTGATCCCGCTAGAACGCCAACAAGAGGTTCTCGATAGATTGGACCAAGTTGAGCGAGAAGTTCAAGCAGAGCGCAGAAACAACCGAGGCTTCTTCAAAGGGTTGTCAGACCTAATCAAGGGGAAGACCAAGAAGAGGGATTTTTGAAAATCCTTATTTATTTTAATTTGTTGTAATGAAGTCCCTCCGTGGACTTTTGTTTCTGTATTCAGCCCCTGCGTGGGCATGTCTTTTTGTATTCTGCCCCTGCGTGGGCATGTCTTTCTGTTGACCCCTGCGTGGGTATGTTTGTTTGTTTAGCCCCTGCATGGGCGTGTTATTTCTTTAGAAGTCCCATTTAGGGCAAAATTGTACTTGTTTAAAATTTTTAATGGAATGGTTAGTTTAAATTTTCATTTTATTAATTACATGCATAAACATAAAACATGAAATAAATGAAAATAACATTCCTATTATAAGATCTATCATTATAATAAAATGACAAAATCTAAAAAGGACAAGACCTAGCCATGTGTCTTCTTAAGACAGGGCCAAAATGGTAGTACCACAATTAGATTCAGATCCTTATTAACATCTCAATTTAGGACTGTTCTGCGTTAAATGTTAAAAAGAATCTTAAAGGTAAAACCTAGTCTATATGTCGTTGCAGACATGACCAAGATGGTAGAACCTATTCAAAAGATTCCAATCCTTGTTAACATCTGAAAACATGTTAACACTCTTGACAAAATGTGATTCGATAAAATCGCATAAGTCATCCTTAAATTGGGTTATTCCAATCTCATTATTTATATAATCATCCCTTATGGATGAAGTGCCTACGGCCTATAATTAACGTCCCTTGGGACTAAAGACAGCAGTAGCCTACAACTCCCTGTAAGAAAAAGGTAATGAACTTTGATTCAAACCTTAATACCTCGATTCTGTAAAATACTGGTTTATAAATTAAATCTGTCTGTGTAACTAGGCTTTTGTGCTATTATTAAATTATAATTAAGGATTGTAATAAAGATTCTGAACATATAAATACTTAACAAATTAACCAGAATAGTTATTAAAACCATGGTTAATAAATCATCAAATGCTGTAAAAGCTTCTAAATAAACCTTGTCAATTATTTTCTTTTATGTAGCAATTAAAGCTACATGACTAGGTCAGAAGAGGTAAACAGTCATCCAGTGGAAAAACCATGAAAATACTAAGATACATGTGACCGGTGCGGAACTGCAAGCATTAATAGATAATGCTGTTACAAAAGCTATGGAGCGGCAGTTAAATGAATCTAGCGGGACTCGAAGCAGGACCCTATCCGCACCGCACTCTAAACCTAGAACTCAATCTGAGGCACACAGTAAGCCACCCTCTTCGCAACATGGGACCAAGAAAGAGGATGTTCAACATTCCTCAAACCAACACAGTGTTCCATCCAAGAGGATAGTATTTAATAATGAACCACGTGCCAAGTCCTGTACTTATAAATACTTTGTTTCTTGCAAACCCCGGGATTTTACTGGGGAAAAAGGGGCAGTTGATTGCATGACATGGTTGGATGAGATGGACACAATGGTAAATATCAGTGGTTGCGCTGATAAGGATGTTGTAAAGTTTGTATCTCACTCATTCAAGGGTGAGGCACTAGCTTGGTGGAGGTCGTTGATGCAAGCTACTGGAAAGATTCCATTGTACAATCTGTCATGGGATCAGTTTGTGACGTTGATTAAGGAGAACTACTACTCTCAGCATGAGGTTGAAAAGATTGAGTCTGATTTCTTGTCTTTGGTTATGAAAAACCTGGATTGCCAAGCCTACCTTACAAGCTTCAACACGATGTCAAGGTTGGTTCCTTAACTTGTGACACCAGAACCCAAGCGGATAGCTCGGTTCATTGGGGGGTTTAGCCCCAGAAATCAAGGCGAGTGTGAAGGCCTCAAGACCAGCTACTTTCCGGTCTGCAGCTGATATATCATTGTCTCTGACTCTGGACGCAGTCAGGCAGAGATCGCTGAGAAACACTGTAACACCCCCAAAAATCTTAGAATGGATTATTTAAATGTTTATATGTTAAAAGATTAGTTAAGTTTTAAATAAATGAATGAAGTTCAAAAAGTTGGAAAACTTGTACAAGAATAAAAACTTAAAGACTACAAGGACTGGATAAGTAAATGTTCAAACTAAACAAGGAATAATTAAAAAAAAAAGTGCAGTGTGTGTTGGTGGGGTGTGCGACGCAGGAAAGGGGAGGAGAGGGGAAAACCCTTCTTCTCCAAATCATCAAGAACCTAATAATTGGAGGCGTTTATGGATGAAATTCGTATGCATGTGATCGATTTCTCAATCATCTAAGGGTTTCCAACATGGGGTAAGTTAGATTGTATGATTTGATGCTAATTGAAAGAATGGGTTTTGATCAATCCATGAAATTTAGTGAAATTAAGCATGAATATATGTTAGAATTATCATATGGAATGTGAATTATACAAGATTTGATGTTAATTGATGTTTGAAGATGAAACCCACTTGGGTTAGTAAAAGTGGCGACATGGGTATGTCACCCATGTCCAATCTTTGTTTAAATTCTTGATATATTATGTTGTATATGATTAATCCTTGCTAGTTAGGTTGAACATGGTATGTAATTAGTTGGATATGTTGTATTGTTGATGATTGAAAGGAAGAACTAGGAAGAAAAAGTATGAAAATACTTGTACATTAGGCTTAAAAATTTGTATGCGCGCCAAGTGTTTGATGAAATGACTAGGTGAAGTTAGAAGGTGAAATTTGTATGCAAGAATTTGGTAGTTAGGTATAGAATGTGATAATGAGGTGTTTGATAGTGAAAATAACATGAGATGTATGTTTTCATGGAATACATGTGGGCATTAGTTAACGAGATGATTTTGGTAAAAAAATATGTTTTAGGAGTTTGTACTCTATACTTGAATGGTGTGGTGCACCTCATGTGTCGGACAAGTTGTTCAATGGTAATATAGAAATGGATGTACACTAAATGTGTAGCTTGTGGGTTTATTAGTAAAGAATGACATTGAGATTATGTTAAAGTACTAACTTTGAATGTGGTTGACAATTGTAGGATGATGAAAGCGTTAGTTGTAATGAATTGTCTATACATGTGTATGGTGTAATTAATTGATCATGCGATTGAATGTGTTCTAAAATATGAGTATGAAATATACATGGTATCGATATTAGGGCCTACTACATCAATATGGACATAAGTTACTAAGTTGGGAGTTTGTATGCTTGATCGTTGACTTTCTGAAAAGTCAACGAATAAGTTAATAGCATGGATAGATTTATGAATATGAATGAAAGATTATGAGGAATCATATGATATATGTTAGACTAATTATGTGCTATGTATAATGAGGAATTAGATTTCATAGATGTGGAACAATGTGATTGCCGATTCGTGTCTTATGCACGTTGATGAATGATTGATTAAGAAAAGTCAATGTAACTATGAATTTAAAATGGATGTTGATATGGAATGAACATATATACTAACAATGTCATGGGAAATGATGGCATGAAAGGATAGGTATCGCATGAGCATGGAAGGCAAATGGGTCAAGAGGAAGCAAGAAAGCGAATGCGAATAGGAACGCTTAGGGTAAGTGAATCCCAAACTTACCCATTTGACTTAATATGTTTTGTTGTTTGGTAATTCATTTAGAGTCATGTAAGAGAGTATGAATTAAAGGTAATGATAAGGTAAGTCTAATGGAAAAGAGTCGAATGTGGTTAGGTAAGTCGGGAAGTGCATAATAAAGATCAAACGGGTCAAACTAATGCACATGAATAATATAATGTTAACGTAATTCTTAATGGTTAGGACTCCGGGGTAAGGATTTTTAGTCGATTATGTAAGGGGAATATTTTACGGACCGTTAGGAACAAGTTTTATATGATTCGGACGTGTATGGGTCAAGATATGGGAGTTTTAGTGATTAAAATGGGAGTTGAGCTGGGCACTACCGTAGCTTACGGTAGCCACCGTAAGCTACAGTAGGTTCTGACGTCTTTTTCGCCACCGTAAGGAAGTAGCATCTCACCGTAAGGATTTTATGGCCACCGTAAGCTACGGTAGCCACTGTAGCTTATGGTGGAGCTATCGCGCCCCGCGAAATAGTAAGCCAAGGCTTACGCGGCCCGCGAGGGACCGTGCGGCTGGCATTTTGCTGAATTTTTGATATTCTGAGCATGGGACTTGACTAAAAAGGGTTTTCCAAGGCCTCATAACTTATGTTAAGAAGGGTTTCGAATTTAATTGATGTTAAAGGTCGTCGGTTAGTGACTGAACGGATTGTTTCGTGTTAGTGTAGGAAATTTTATAAGCATATATGTATAAGAATCTAGAAGGCAGTTAGGTCGATTTGTATATCGTCTATACTATGTAAAGTTATGAACATGTCATTTCGGCATAAACCTATATGTAAGAAGTGGTAAACAGGAACTTGTGTATATATTCGTGAATAATTGTTTGTGCGTAGGAAGGGACATATGCATGTATGAAGGTACGTATGTATAGATGTATATATGATAATAAGTGCGTAATTGTGAATGTATGTGTGAATGAATGTATAATGCTAGAGACATATGTATGAACGTTATCAAGGCGTTTGAGTATTTACGATTACTAATGATGTGCTTGAGTTGGAATGTAATGCAGGTATGAGATTGTCAGGTTAATGAAGGAATGAAACCGGGTTTGGATAAAGAGTATTTAAGAAAGCGCTTGGACAATCCACGTTTACTTCATAGAATGCTTTACGAATTTCTGTTATATGCTTTAATGTTATATGGTGTGTTAATGACTAATGGTTGGGTTGTACGTGGTGTCCACAGGTGTCGTTCGGGTTTCCTCTACCACTAGTGAAGTGAAGCAGACATAGATCGAGTTGAGAGCAAGGATTGTACGGGAAAGAAAGGTCTCATAGTTTGTTTCAAACAGGTCATGAAGCCTTGATATAATGTAACATTGTGAATCCTTTCTAATGAATGTATTACAATTTGCAATTGAGTCTTCATGTAATTAATATGACTTTTTAAGAACGAAATTTATGGGCTCATATTTTCCGCTGTGTTGTATTTAAGTCTTACAAGTTGGTCTTACAGGGAATTGTTCATAATACAAACGGGCCATGCCCGAATTTTGTTGAATAATAGTATGATAATAGTACTTTTTTTTATTAGGAAATCCGGGCGTTACAAGTTGGTATCAGAGCCCTGGTTTGAGGGAAATCAAGTATGAGGAGGCAAATACTTGAAATCAAACCTGTGTGCTCTTGTGACAAGGAACCCGCACAATCCAAGACTCGATCAAGATCTAAAGGTAGAAGCAAATGTAAGTATGAATTTAAGTATGTATATGAAGAAACTAACATTATGTTGTGTGTAAGATAAGCATAGTTGTTTGGATGAGGATGATCCGCGACTGCGGTGTCGGACCGACACCAAGGCACGCAGTAAGATAAATTGGTTCCAGGTACGTAGATTCAATATATGTAAGTACACGTAATGGTAAAACCTATCAACAGAAGAAGAATTTTAAATGAAAGATAATAATGGGATAGTAATGAAGTTTTGAAATTTTAACATGTATGTCCGTTAGAATTAGGGAGTAGGTGGACGTGAGGGTGTAGGGAAATGTAAGACTCTCAAGAAATTGAAAGTACCAAATATGAAAGAGAAAGTATGAATGATATGATTGAATCCGCGAGACGGATTCAAAACAAAGAAGTAATGGAAAATGTGAATGATATGTTCGAATCCGCGAGACGGATTCGAAACATAGAAAGAATGAAGAATGTGAATGATATGTTCGAATCCGCGAGACGGATTCGAAACATAGAAGGAATGAAG
Source organism: Helianthus annuus (assembly GCF_002127325.2). Lineage (NCBI taxonomy): Eukaryota > Viridiplantae > Streptophyta > Magnoliopsida > Asterales > Asteraceae > Helianthus > Helianthus annuus. The sequence goes on along the minus strand of NC_035448.2, from coordinate 10,254,180 downwards.
AATGTGAATGATATGTTTGAATCCGCGAGACGGATTCGAAACATAGAAGGAATGAAGAATGCGAATGATACGTTCGAATCCGCGAGACAGATCCGAAACATAAAAGGAAGGAAGGAAGGGTATGAATGATATGTTAGAAACCGCGAGACGGATTCGAAGCATAGAAGGGAATGAATTATAAGAATGAAAGGTTTAAATTCGTAAGTAGTTACGTACCAAACAAGTAAATATTCTTTAAAAAGTAGATATTACCCAAGTTATGTTTTTAAACTTTTATCTATATAAATATTTATGTGAATACGTTGTATGCAAGGTGGTTGAAAGGACGAATGAGTTTATGTGGGTCAAACAGAGATTGCCATTTGAACCCGGTATGAAATGTTTTGAATGGTCAAGGCATATACTCGTAGGTGAGCATAATTTATGGTCATGTAATGTCACAAACTGGATTGAAATAGTCAACGCAAAGCATGGATTTGACTCGCGCCAGGTATGTATAAAGGTTATGCTGTTGATAGGAGCTTATAGCTCGACTAGAGGTGGGTGTGTTAGAATTGGGTAATTGGTGAATATAGATCAGAATGTAATTATAATTGGGCTTTTGAAAAGTCAAACTGCAAAAGATGGTGAGATAACCATTAAAATGAAAGGAACGGTATGTAAGAAATGGGATGTGTAATATGTTTTAAACATGTATGTAAGAAATTTGTGAAAGAGACTTAGGCGAACAAACACCATGTAGAATGCAAATGTGAAATGTTATGTGCTAACTGATAATTTTACAGATAAGAATGGTGGAATTCTTTAGTATGATGATAGTGGTAGAGCTGATGGAAGAATGCTCATGAGTGGGAGCGTATTACACGAATGAATGGGATCGATTCTGGTACGGAAAGTATCTATAAAAAAGTGGGTCGATCCGACTTACGGATCACTGACCTATGTAATGAAGTCGAGGTTAGTAAAATGTTTAGTTCTTGATTAATATATAAGAATCTGTAAATTATCTGTACTTATGAACGGATTGAAGGGTAGGATAATTATGGAATGGTATGAAATAATCGACTTCTAATGATCAACATAAAATATATTTATGTCATTAGGAAGAGGGTATAGAGGCCTTGAATGAAAATTTGTATGAAGCTCAGGCATGACATACTCGGTTAGTATAACAAGTAGTATATGCACAGAGCTAATAATAAAGTTTTGCTAATAACTAAATTTGAGGCTAGACTTAAAGTTGTAAGTAGCTCAAGTAACGGTACCAACCGTTGGATGATGCTTTATCCTTGTATTGAGTACGAACAAGTAATTGTGAGGAGGATAGTCTTGTTTTTAGTACTACTAGGTAATCAAATGTTCAAAGTATGCATGTGATGATGCAATGATCCCTTGTATGAGTACAAGAATGATTAGAAGACATGTAGAAATGGAAAGTGAGGATATATTTATGATGATCAAAGGAAACCTCATAGATGATGTAGGAATAGAATGAAATGAATTGAAATAGTTTGAATAAGTAGAAACATGAGTGTATTATGTTTTATTAGAAGGAAGGAAACGAGTCGTAAAATCTTAGGTTGTGTAACCAACAGAAAGACGAATGGACCGTTAGTAATGAAATGCGCAAGGAACTAGCACTATAAGGTGTAATGACATGAATAATAGGTTTGAAATTTATCCAGAGAGTAAATTATTTAAGTCAAGAAGATAGGAACAATGCGTACAACCATGCTGTTTGAGAACGAAATCTTTAGCCAAGGTCCCGAATGTAACCAACACGTAATATGCACTTTGAATAAGTACAACGAAAAGACAAGAATAGGTTATGAGAAAGGTTTCGGGGACGAAACCTCCTTTAAGGGGGGTAGATTTGTAACACCCCAAAAATCTTAGAATGGATTATTTAAATGTTTAAGTGTTTTAAAAGATTAGTTAAGTTTTAAATAAATGAAAGAAGTTCAAAAAGTTAGAAAAATTATACAAGAATGACAACTTAAAGACTACAAGGGATGAATATGTAAATGTTCAAACTAAACAAGGAATAATAAAAAAAAAGTGCAGTGTGTGTTGGTGGGGTGTGCGACGCAGGAAAGGGGAGGAGAGGGGAAAACCCTTCTTCTCCAAATCATCAAGAACCTAACAATTGGAGGCGTTTATGGATGAAATCCGTATGCATGTGATCAATTTCTCAATCATCTCTGGGTTTCCAACATGGGGTAAGTTAGATTGTATGATTTGATGCTAATTAATGGAATGGGTTTTGATCAATCCATGAAATTTAGTGAAATTAAGCATGAATATATGTTAGAATTATCATATGGAATGTGAATTATACAAGATTTGATGTTAATTGATGTTTGAAGATGAAACCCACTTGGGTTAGTAAAAGTGGCGACATGGGTATGTCACCCATGTCCAATCTTTGTTTAAATTCTTGATATATTATGTTGTATGTGATTAATCCTTGCTAGTTAGGTTGAACATGGTATGTAATTAGTTGGATATGTTGTATTGTTGATGATTGAAAGGAAGAACTAGGAAGAAAAAGTATGAAAATACTTGTACATTAGGCTTAAAAATTTGTATGTGTGCCAAGTGTTTGATGAAATGACTAGGTGAAGTTAGAAGGTGAAATTTGTATGCAAGAATTTGGTAGTTAGGTATAGAATGTGATAATGAGGTGTTTGATAGTGAAATTAGTATGAGATGTATGTTTTCATGGAATACATGTGGGCATTAGTTAACGAGATGATTTTGGTAAAAAGTATGTTTTAGGAGTTTGTACTCTATACTTGAATGGTGTGGTGCATCTCATGTGTCGGACTAGTTGTTCAATGGTAATATAGAAATGGATGTACACTAAATGTGTAGCTTGTGGGTTTATTAGTAAAGAATGACATTGAAATTATGTTAAAGTACTAACTTTGAATGTGGTTGACAATTGTAGGATGATGAAAGCGTTAGTGGTAATGAATTGTCTATACATGTGTTTGGTGTAATTAATTGATCATGCGATTGAATGTGTTCTAAAACATGAGTATGAAATATACATGGTATCGATATTAGGGCCTACTACATCAATATGGACATAAGTTACTAAGTTGGGAGTTTGTATGCTTGATCGTTGACTTTCTGAAAAGTCAACGAATAAGTAAATAGCATGGTTAGATTTACGAATATCAATGAAAGATTACGAGGAATCATATGATATATGTTAGACTAATTATGTGCTATGTATAATGAGGAATTAGATTTCATAGATGTGGAACAACGCGATTGACGATTCGTGTCTTATGCACGTTGATGAATGATTGATTGAATGATTGATTAAGAAAAGTCAATGTAACTATGAATTTAAAATGGATGTCGATATGGAATGAACATATATACTAACAATGTCATGGGAATGATGGCATGAAAGGATAGGTATCGCATGAGCATGGAAGGCAAATGGGTCAAGAGGAAGCAAGAAAGCGAATGCGAATAGGAACGCTTAAGGTAAGTGAATCCCAAACTTACCCATTTGACTTAATATGTTTTGTTGTTTGGTAATTCATTTAGAGTCATGTAAGAGAGTATGAATTAAAGGTAATGATAAGGTAAGTCTAATGGAAAAGAGTCGAATGTGGTTAGGTATGTCGGGAAGTGCATAATAAAGATCAAACGGGTCAAATTAATGCACACGAATAATATGATGTTAACGTAATTCTTAATGGTTAGGACTCCAGGGTAAGGATTTTTAGTCGATTATGTAAGGGGAATATTTTACGGACCGTTAGGAACAAGTTTTATATGATTCGGATGTGTATGGGTCAAGATATGGGAGTTTTAGTGATTAAAATGGGAGTTGAGCTGGGCACTACCGTAGCTTACGGTAGCCACCGTAAGCTACGGTAGGTTCTAACGTCTTACGGTAGCCACCGTAGCTTATGGTGGAGCTGTCGCGCCCCGTGAAATAGTAAGCCAAGGCTTACGCAGCCCGCGAGGGACCGTGCGGCTGGCATTTTGCTGAATTTTTGATATTCTGAGCATGGGACTTGACTAAAAAGGGTTTTCCAAGGCCTCATAACTTATGTTAAAAAGGGTTTCGAATTTAATTGATGTTAAAGGTCGTCGGTTAGTGACTGAACGGATTGTTTCGTGTTAGTGTAGGAAATTTTATAAGCATATATGTATAAGAATCTAGAAGGCAGTTAGGTCGATTTGTATATCGTCTATACTATGTAAAGTTATGAACATGTCATTTCGGCATAAACCTATATGTAAGAAGTGGTAAACAGGAACTTGTGTATATATTCGTGAATAATTGTTTGTGCGTAGGAAGGGACATAGGCATGTATGAAGGTACGTATGTATAGATGTATATATGATAATAAGTGCGTAATTGTGAATGTATGTGTGAATGAATGTACAATGCTAGAGACATATGTATGAACGTTATCAAGGCGTTTGAGTATTTACGATTACTAATGATGTGCTTGAGTTGGAATGTAATGCAGGTATGAGATTGTCAGGTTAATGAAGGAATGAAACCGGGTTTGGATAACGAGTATTTAAGAAAGCGCTTGGACAATCCACGTTTACTTCATAGAATGCTTTACGAATTTCTATTATATGCTTTAATGTTATATGGTGTGTTAATGACTAATGGTTGGGTTGTACGTGGTGTCCACAGGTGTCGTTCGGGTTTCCTCTACCACTAGTGAAGTGAAGCAGACATAGATCGAGTTGAGAGCAAGGATTGTACGGGAAAGAAAGGTCTCATAGTTTGTTTTAAACAGGTCATGAAGCCTTGATATAATGTAACATTGTGAATCCTTTCTAATGAATGTATTACAATTTGCAATTGAGTCTTCATGTAATTAATATGACTTTTTAAGAACGAAATTTATGGGCTCATATTTTCCGCTGTGTTGTATTTAAGTCTTACAAGTTGGTCTTACAGGGAATTGTTCATAATACAAACGGGTCATGCCCGAATTTTGTTGAATAATAGTATGATAATAGTACTTTTTTGGATTAGGAAATCCGGGCGTTACAAACACCGATGGTGAAAAGAGGAAGCGTGAGGATGACAACTCACGACGTTCGGATAAGAAACACAAGGGAAATTCTGACCACAAAAAGGGTTCTGGATCTAAGAAGGAAGGTCAGCAGACGGGTGATAAGCCCAAGTGTAAAATCTGTAAAAAGCACTATTTCGGGAAATGCATATTTGAGTCGAAATCCCAGTCACAGCCAAGGGCATGTGGGATTTGTAAATCTTCTGAGCACAAGACTCTAGACTGCAAGAAGATAAAGGACACAACATGCTACAATTGCAACGAGAAAGAGCACATCAAGTCCAATTGCCCAAAGTTTGCGAAGAAGGCTGAGGTAGGGAAGAAAACCAATGTTAGGGTCTTCCAGATGAACGCACAGGAGGCGATTCAAAACGACAATGTGATAACAGGTACCTTCCTCATAAATGATGTTTATGCAAGAGTGTTGTTTGAATCAGGTGCTGATAAGTCATTCGTAGCTAATAAGTTTTGTAAGTTGCTGAATTTGCCTGTTAAAACCTTAAGTGTGAAATATGAGGTACAATTAGCTGATGGTACTTTAGAGACAACCTCAACTGTGTTAGATGGATGTGTTATATCCATTAGGAACCACTCCTTCCCGTTATCCTTACTTCCTTTGAAGTTAGCCGGTTGTGACATAGTTATAGGCATGGACTGGTTATCTCATAACCAGGCCCAGATCGTTTGCAACAAGAAGCAAGTGGTGATTAAGACTCCGTCTGGTGAGCCATTTACCATTCAAGGAGATACCCAGTATGGATTGCCTGAGCAGGTGGCTATGCTCAAGGCATCTAGATGCTTGAAGAAGGGTTGTGTCATTTATATAGCACAGGTAACTATTGATGAGCAAAAGCCCAAGACTGAAGATATTCCAGTCATTTCTAAGTACCCTGAAGTTTTTCCTGAAGAACTACCTGGTTTACCACCAGATAGGCAAGTAGAATTCAGAATTGACATCATCCCCGGAGCAGCACCTGTCGCAAGAGCGCCCTATAGGTTGGCACCAACAGAGATGAAGGAATTAAGGACACAACTAGATGATTTGCTAGCCAAAGGTTTTATTAGACCTAGTTCGTCTCCTTGGGGAGCGCTAATCCTGTTTGTCAAGAAGAAGGATGGATCAATGCGTCTATGCATCGATTACCGTGAGCTTAATAAGGTCACTATCAAGAATAGGTATCCTTTGCCTAGGATCGACGATCTGTTCGATCAATTACAAGGGGCAAGCTACTTCTCTAAGATCGATTTGAGGTCAGGCTATCATCAATTGAAGTTTAAAGATGAAGATGTACACAAGACTGCATTTAGGACTCGTTATGGTCATTACGAGTTCTTATTGATACCTTTTGGGCTCACTAATGCACCTGCCGCATTCATGGATCTCATGAATCGCGTCTGTAAGCCTTATCTAGATAAATTTATCATCGTCTTCATCGATGACATCCTCATTTACTAGAAGAGCCAAGCTGACCACGAGAAGCATCTCCATTGTATTCTGAAGCTACTTCATCAAGAAAAGCTCTATGCCAAATTCTCTAAGTGTGAGTTCTGGCTTCGAGAAGTCCAATTTCTTGGACATGTTGTTAGTGAGCGTGGTATCCAAGTAGATCCCGCTAAGATCGAAGCTATTATGAACTGGCAAGAGCCAAAGACACCCACGGAGATTCGCAGTTTCCTAGGACTGGCAGGATACTACAGGCGATTTATTGAAAACTTCTCAAGAATTGCAGCACCCCTGACTCTTCTCACTCGCAAGAATAGCAAGATTAACTGGGGGCCTAAGCAGCAAGAATCTTTTGATATTCTGAAACAGAAGTTGAGCAACGCTCCAGTATTGACGTTGCCTGATGGAATTGATGAATTTGTGGTATATTTGTGATGCATCACACACCGGGATGGGATGTGTGCTTATGCAGAAAGGCAAGGTCATTGCCTATGCTTCACGTCAGTTAAAGGTGCACGAGAAGAATTACACCACCCATGATTTGGAGTTGGGTGCCGTTGTATTTGCACTAAAACTGTGGAGGCATTATTTGTATGGAACTAAGTGTGTGATCTATTCTGATCACAAGAGCCGTCAACATCTGTTCAATCAGAAGGACTTGAACATGAGGCAGCGACGGTGGATGGAAACTTTGAACGATTATGACTGTGAGATAAGATA